>NC_084617.1:28976347-29038847 GCF_033978795.1 Nerophis ophidion
TGAGCGCAGTTGGGTGTTCCAACAGGACAATGACCCCAAAGACAAGTCAAAAGTGGTAAAGACATTGCTGAATCAGGCTACAATGAAGGTTTTAGAATGGGCTTCCCAAATTCCTGACTTAAACGTGTGGACAATGCTGAAGAAACAAGTCCATGGCAGAAAACCAACACATTTAGCTGAACTGCACCAATTTTGTCAAGAGGAGTGGTCAACAATTCAAGCATAAGCTTGTGGATGGTCACCAAAAGCACCTTATTGCAGTGAAACTTGCCAAGGGACATGTAACCAAATATTAACATTGCTGTATGTATACTTTTGACCCAGCAGATTTGCTCACATTTCCAGTTGACCCATATTAAATTCATAAAAGAACCAAACTTCATGAATGTTTTTTGTGACCAACAAGTATGTCCTCCAATCACTCTTTTACAAAAAAATACGAGTTGTAGAAGTTTTTGGAAATTCAAGACCGCCATGACAGTATGTTCTTTACAAATGTATGTAAACTTTTGACCACGACTGTATACACTATATAAATCGTCTTAACAACCAAAAATGTCATGACCTCAACAGACCCCATAGTGGTCATGGACCCCGTTAAAGACCCGTGCTCTATAACAATAATGGATCGTACTTGTATCGCACTTTTCTACCTTCAGTAAGTTGTACTTTTACTTGAGTAGAAGTTTTGTTTGGGTTCCTCCCATCAAAATGACAGACTGAAAAGGTCAGGAAGCAGAAAGGGTTAATTAATTCAGACATTCACTCTTATCTGGCGATGTTGCACCATGCCAAGACACCTTTAAACTTTCGATCTACGTCCCATCTTAAATGTGCCAGTCTCAATGTGCCTCGGCTATTGCGCCAGATGCAAAGCATTAACTTTTGGGCGAAAATCTCATGCTTTATCAGTATCACGCTTCCAACAAATTGTAATCCTGACTTCTTCACTTTGATTTGAACTAAAACATCTGCACAAATTGTTTTATTCCTTTTTTGTTTTATTGGTTAAAATGTATTTTATATTGTTCTCCTGAGTTAATGTTACATTTAAATTGATTAGCATTTATTGTGTATATATGAGTGTATTTTTTAGTATCAAATGGTTCAACTTCTTTTTTTTAAAAACTGTTAATGTAAGGTGTTTTTGATCGAGGTGAATGTTATTTGGGAACGTTCTGACAATAATAACAAAGAAGAAAAAAGAAGCCGGGGCGGGGGGAGTAAAATGGAGGACAGAAGAGATGGGAAACAAGCTCAACCTGTAAGTTAACCTGTAAGTTTTCCTGTCTCGTCTCCAGAAAGGTTTGTGTGGCAACAAACACTCGAATTGGAGCGCTGCCCTGTACCTTTGTACTCCATGTTTGACCTTTTTTTGAGGATTCAGCACCGCTCTTCTGTTTGCCATTTTACTCCACGCCCTGCTTTTTCTTCTTTGTTTTTTTTGTTTTTGTGATGGGCGCCATGCGCAAATAACAAATGGCCTTAAATTGACTCAACAGCACCACCATTTGCTGATGCTGTGGATCGCGCATATCACTGCCAAAAGTTTTGACTTAAAGAAAATTGTTTTTATACTTGCCAACAATTTTTTTTAATTGAAGAAATTTGATTTTATACTTGTAAATCTTTTTCTTTTTTTTTTTATGAAAAAAATAAATTGTTATACTGGATTGATTTAGATTTATTGGTTCCCGTTGGGGAAATTCATTTTCACTGACATTACACATCACGGACAAAAATAACAAAAAGACATCATACATGACCAACACATTAACAGGCTTGTCAGACAGGTCGACCGGGCCTGCTGTTTAGGGCAGCTATAGCTGCAGGGATAAGGCTTTTCCCGAGACGGGCCCTTCGGAATTTGATAGTTCTGTACCTGCGCCCTGATGGTAGTTGGATGATGTACTGGTGTAGTGGGTGAGTCATATCCTGGACTGTTGTGTTTGCCAGTCGAATGATGGACCTGTGGTTTAGATATGAAATGTTGGGTGTGGGTAGGCTGATGATTTTAACTGTGTTAGTTTGATCCGGTTGGTTACAGAAAGCATAGTGAAAAAACATGTGGAACAGTACAGAAGGAAGGGTTGAACGATGCTTTGGTAAAATAATAACAGGAGGTGAGGTGCAACGTATAGTCCTTTAAGTTTACAGATGGCTGACAAGTCTTTGTTGACTTCTTTTTTGAATGTCCGTAGTGTGCTGATCAAAGGTGGGTTTATTGTCCAAGGTTACGTCCAGGTATTTAAAAGTGTCAACTAGGGCTGGGTGATATGGCCTTTTATTAATATCTCGATATTTTTAGGCCAACGATATACATCTGGATATTTTGCCTTGGCCTTGAATGAACACTTGATACATATAATCACAGCAGTATGATGATTCTATGTGTCTACATTAAAACATTCTTGTTCATACTGCATTAATATATGCTACTTTTAAACTTTCATGCAGAGAGGGAAATCACAACTAATTCAATGTACCAAAAGTGTATTTATTAAACAGTTATTAAGCAGTGGCAAAAACATTCATGTGAAGACTCTTCTTCGGCATGGTAATGCCGGTGTAGTTTTCCCGTGGATGCGTCGAAGCAGAACACAGCAAAGGTAAGCTATAGGTATTTATTTAATAATAAAAAGGCTAGGAACAAAAACATTGGTGTGAAGGGAAAAGGTAAACAAAAGACGCTAGCGTGAAAGCTAGGATAAACACAAGGAAAACTAAAACTTAGTACGAGTAAACAAAAAACATTCAGCATGAAAGCTGGAATATAAAGTGGCTTAGCGTAAGAGCTAGCGAGAAAATACATACGAATGAAAGATGAGAGTCGTCACTGTAGCACGTAGGCAAATTAGGATCCGAGAATGAGTGAACAGAAAAGGTGAGCTTAAATAGGAGGGTGATAATTAGTAGCAGGTGTGCGGGGCGAGACTAGCAGGTGGACTGATGAGTGACCATGGTGACAAAGCAAACAGGAAATAAGGAGTCGGAGAAATATACAAAATAGAAAAATAAATAGTGTAGATCTGAGCAGCAGATCGCAACAATTCATGTCATTTCAAAACAGAAATTGCAAGATTGTCAGAGACATTTTAAAACAAGCTATTAGATCACTTTTGTGCATGATGTCACTAAGATGACATATCAAAACAACACTAAATTAAAGTGCACTTTTTGTACGGAACGCAACTACAATAGTTTAAAACAAATAAAGTGTACTTTTGTGCATGATGTCACACAAGATATTTCAATAACTGTCAAATAAAAATGAGCTGTGTAACAGGAAATCAAATAGCGTGTGTCCTTTGCTATGTGGTAGGTTACTACGGACGTTATTAAATTATGTTGTTGACTATTTTTTTCATACAGTCTGGAAATGGTTGCTTTGGCATTTTGTGGGTATGGCACCGAATGAAGATGTTGACATTCAGTTTCAAGCACTCTTCATTCTCCAGTGGGGGACTTTTGAAATGATGCTACAAATTAGCAGTAGGTGCTACTTTAACGCTTTTGCCGCACACTTGTTCGACATCTTCCCGCTTGAAGCCAAACCACCGCCCGACGATGGAATAATATTCCTTCATTTGTTACCAGATTGGCACCTTCTCTCTCTCGTATTACCACTCGCACCACTCCGCAAGCATCATAGCTAATGTTACCGGACAGCAGTTGCACACAGCATCCTCTTTCTATCACGCCCAGGTAGTGTTTCCACTGTGCCTTTAGCTTTAAACTTGCGAATTATGCTCCCAACTGTGTCTCTTGGAATGTGTAATGTCTTTGCTATTTTCTTATATCCATATCCTTTCTTATGAAGAGAAATTACCTCCTCTCTTGACTTCTTTGACCACTCCCTGGACTTCACCATGTTGCAAATACACCATTGACCATCTACAAGAAGCTGAGCGTCACAGTCTTTTTCAATCAGTTTAATTGTTGCTCGTTATGGTTCTAATCACATCTACAGGTGTTTTCAACACCTGATTGAAAAGACCTTATTCAAATTCTGTTCTTAAGAGTTGTGATCTTCAAGGGGTTGAATCATTTTGTCAATGAGATATTAAGAGAAATGACACTGTTTGGTATGTTACAAAATATAATGTTGTAATTCAAGTAGGATTTGTCTATTTAATGCATCTTTATTTGATATGACTATAAACAAAATACGGGATAAATGTCCAACTTGCTAAAACACCAAATTTGTGTGGGGGTCTAATAATTTTGATCACAACTGTATGTAAGAAGTTGCGCTTGTCTGTGAGAAGGAGAGACAGGAAAGAGTGATAAAAGCCTGCAGTGTAATGCCCGCAGCTAAAAGTAACTGCGTGAGAACATATACTCGAATATCACGATGTAGTCGTTTTCTATAGAGACAAAAACACGATATATCGAGTAAATCGATATATCGCCCAGCCCTCGTGTCTACTGTTTTAACTGTTTGTGTGTTTATGATGATGGGGTGCTGAGGTGAGGGGGGGGGGGTGAACCATTTTTCTTCTCTTTTATTGAAATCGATTTCCAGATAACTGGCTGTGCATGACTCTGTGAAATGTTTGACTGTGTTATGATAGTCCAGGATGGATTGACTATTGGAGAGGAGTGCAAGAATGGCTGTGTCATCTGAGTATTTTAAGTATGTTGTGGTGGGTGAGATGCTACGGCAGTCATTGGTGGAGAGCAGTGGTGTCCAAAGTGCGGCCCGGGGGCCATTTGTGGCCCGCAGTTCATTTTTTAACGGCCCCACGACACATTTAAAAAATACTATGGAAAAAAATTAAAAACATAAAAAGTGGTATAAAAGAGCAAACAGGTGAAATTTAACAAGAACATGTTGCAATGTTTACTCTAATAACACAAAGCTGCCATGCAGGCTGTTTCTTTCTTTAAAAAAAAAAATTGTGAATCGAAATCATTTATGAATTATTGATCAATTCAAGGCTCCAATTATGTCACATTAAATATTCCACGTTGAGATGTTTTTGGAGGCAAATGTTGCATATTTTGTGTTTGCCCTATAAAAAACTGAGCTGTTTTTGTCTTTTTTCAAAGAAGGGCCTAAAACGAACAAACAAAAACATAAACTACAAAAAAAACTTATAATTGACGGATAGATCTGAAGTTGATCTCGAGACCATTGTGTTAAAAGTAAACTGTAAAAAAAATATATATAATTTATTTTTTAACACTTTAATGAGTAGGACCCTTTTGGATCAGTGTGTTTTGTTTTAAAGTGTCATTGGATAAAAAATAATTGTGAATTAAAGTCAATGGTGTTATGAGTTGTTGACCTTTTTACGGCTCCAATTATTATACAATCTCAAATATTCTCCTTAAAAATTTTATTGGGTGAAAATATTACATATTTTGTGTTTTTTTTTCTATAAAAAACATGGTTTTCTTTGACAAAAAGAGCATACAACTTAAATCTTTAAAAACGTCATATTGACAGATAAACCTAATGTTGATCTAGAGAATACAGAGTGGGCCAAAATCTAAAACAGAACAAAGCCGCAGGCCGAGGTTGAACAAATTAACCTTTTAATAGAGACCCAAACAAGTTTTGCATTGAATAATGAACAAGCAAGGCTTATGTAACTTTATAGTGAATTGCAAAATCGAGTTTCAAATAATAATAATAATTAAAAAATATCGATGGCATATCAAATAAAATTTAAATAAAAATTGAATGCCTCTTTTCGGCGGTGGGGTTGAGGTGGACGGGGTTTGGTGATAGCGGGGGGAGTATATCAATCAATCAATCAATCAATGTTTATTCATATAGCCCCAAATCACAAATGTCTCAAAGGACTGCACAAATCATTACGACTACGACATCCTCGGAAGAACCCACAAATATTGTAGCGTACCGGAAGAGTTAGTGCTGCAAGGCGTTCTGGGTATTTGTTCTGTTGTGTTTATGTTGTGTTACAGTGCGGATGTTCTCCCGAAATGTGTCATTCTCGTTTTGTGTGGGTTCACAGTGTGGCGCATATTTGTAACAGTGTTAAAGTTGTTTATACGGCCACCCTCAGTGGGACCTGTATGGCTGTTGACCAAGTATGCTTTGCATTCACTTGTGTGTGTGTATAAGCCGCATATATTATGTGACTGGGCCGGCACGATGTTTGTATGGAGGAAAAGCGGACTTAAAGACAGGTTGTAGAGAACGCCAAAGGCATTGCCTTTAAAGCCCACCCCAAATATTGTTGTGGCACTGAACTTCAGGAGTCTCCCGGGAAAATTGGGAGGGTTGGCAAGTAAGAGTATTAGCGGTGAATGCGGTGTTACATCGGCGGGCCAGCTCTAATGTTAATTTGGTATTGCCTCAAGGGCCAAGTGAAATTACACGGCGGGCCTAATTTGGCCCGCGGGCCAGAGTTTGACACCCATTATCTAGAGATTTAAAACTTGAATAATAATATAAATAATAACACTGAATAATGATACATTTGTAACATTTCATTTTTACCAAAACCCTTTAGGGTCCCCGGGATCAAGACTGAGTGGAGGCCTAAATTTATATTTTTTATTCATATATTGTATTGGTTTTTAAAATAAATTGCACCTGCCTGCTTTGATTTTTCAGTGTACGGCCCTCGGTGGAAAAAGTCTGGACACCCCTGGTGTAGAGCATACAGGAAAGGGCTCAACACACATCCCTGTGGGACCCCGGCGTTGATGGTAAGCACCGGGGATGTGTTTGAGCCCACCCTTACTGCTTGCAGTCGGTCGGTGAGGAAGTTGTGGGTGAGGTGGATCAGCTGAGGGGGGATGTTGAGCTGGTGTAGTTTCCGGATCAGTAGATGCTTCTGTAGGGAGTTGAAGGCGGAGCTGAATTCCACAAAGCAGATCCTGGCAAAGTTGCCTGGGGAGTCCAGATGCTGGAGGAGGAGATGCAGCAGGCAGGCCATAGCATCATCTGTGCCCCTCCTAGCCCTGTAGGCAAATTGGAGGTGGTCCAGGTGTGAGGTGACAACTGGAAGAATGATGTAGAGCAGCAGTTTCTCCAGGCACTTGATAAATTATGGATGTCAGGACTATGGGGCGGTAATGGTTGAGTTCTGTGGGTCTAGATTTCTTCGGTACTGGGATGATGGGTACTGGGATGTCGGCCGACACACCTGGCGGCTCTGCTTGTACGGCAAGGGAGCTCGAGCGGTCATCTCGTGCGCAGCCGCCACGTGCTTCTTGAGCCCACTGTACCCGGCCGGGACCATATCAAGACACCCTGCTGAGATGTACTTGTGAATCTTTTTTTAATGAAAGAAAATTGTTTTCATACTTGCTATTTGTCTTGCAAATTTTTTTTTTGGACTACAGAAAAAAATGATTTACTTGTTAATCTTTTTTATTATTATTAATAAATAAAATACTTTTTATACTTGCCAATCAATTTTTTTTTTGGAAGAAAATGTTTTTTATACTTGTGAATCGTTTTTGTTTACTTGAAATAGTTTTTTTCATACTTGCAAATGCTTTTTTTTTACTTGCAGAAACATTTTTGTACTTGCAAATCGTTTCTTTATTTGAAAAAACTGTTTTCATTTTTTACTTGCAGAAAATATTTTTCATACTCGCCAATTGTTTGTTTTTTTTTAGAAAAAAAATAGTTTTTGTACTTTAAATCGTGTGTTTATTTGAAAAAAAAATGTTTCATACTTGCAAATGTTTTTTTTTACTTGCAGAAAAGTTTTTGTACTTGCAAATTGTTTATTTGAAAAAAAATGTTTCAATACTTTCAAATATGTTTGTACTTGCAGAAAATTGCTTTGATACTTTCAAATTGATTATTTGCAGAAAATGTTTTTTTTTTTACTTGCGAATTTGTTTTTTTTACTCGAGAATAGTTTTATATTGAAGAAATAGGTTTTTTTTACTTGAAAATCGTTCTTTTTTCTTGCAGAAAACATTTTTATACTTAAAAATTGTTTATATGTTTTTATTGAAGAAAATAGTTTTTATACTCGTAAAAAAAAAATTAATTAAACAATTATTATTTTATTTGAGGATTGCTTTTCTAATTTAAGAAAATTGTTTTTATACTTGTGAATATTTGTTTTGATTAAAGTAAAACATTTAGTTTCCCGCTTCCGCCATCCTAGTCATTGCTGTTGTGTCCTTGGGCAAGACACTTAACCCACCTGCTCCCAGTGCCACCCACACTGGTTTAAATGTAACTTAGATATTGGGTTTCACTATATAAAGCGCTTTGAGTCACTAGAGAAAAGTGCTATATAATTCACTTCACTTCACTTGTGAATCTTTTTTTATTTGGGAAAAAAAACAGTTCTATGCTTTTTTATACTTTAATAAAATAGTTTTTATACTTGCAAATCCTTTCTTTATTTGAAAAAAATATTTTAGATATTTGCAAATTGTTCATTTTTCATAACCCTAGGGTTTTTAATTGAAGATAATCGTTTTACTTGCTAATCATTGAGCGTGAGTAAAAGCATTTTTATGTGTTTGTGGCAGTCGTTTCAATTCATAATGAAACTAATATTTGCTGTAAGTTACTATATATTTCTATTGTCCTTTTTTTAACGTTAAGTATACAATGTTATACAGAGGTGTACTTATCACAATTTTAGAGACAAATTATACTATTTTGAGTCACGGGGTTGCAGTGGCGACTTGTCCAGGGTGTACCCCGCCTTCCGCCCGATTGTAGCTGAGATAGGCGCCAGCGCCCCCCGCAACCCCAAAGGGGAATAAGCGGTAGAAAATGGATGGATGGATGGGTTGCAGAAATATTCAATATAAATACTCACTTAACACTCAGACAATCATTTGCTTCAGTCTTTATTTACCGCAAGTGAGTCTTTAGTTTTGGAGCAACGAAAATTTCTGTATGGAATTTTTCCGAACTGATTTTTATATATTTTTTGTCCTGTCCAGCCACTCAGGAAAATCATATTGTTGATGTAGTAACATATAAATGACAATGAACATTATTGCACTACAAAGGGAGCAACACAAATACCAATAGAAATCAAACTATTGATAATGAATAATAATAATAACCAAAACATACTTTTTAAGATGGTGCCGAGTCTCTGAATCTGTCAGTTTTTGGTGTAATTATACAAAATGAGCTAGCCTAAAATTTTAGCATGCACACATTAAACTGCTAACACTTAGCTTGTGTGCTAATGATGGCATAATAACAGTTTGCATGTCTCACACGTCAATTAACACGGCTGTAAGATGTATGGTTTTGGAAATGGAGAAAAAAGTGTAAAATTAGGTGAAAAAGTTAGCATGCTTAAGTTACCTAGCTAGCATGCTATCGTTTGCATGCTACAAGTTAACAAGTGTCACATACCAAGTTGTATGACTCTGGGGTAAATGGTTAGAAAACTAGCTCAAAAAGCTAGCATGTTAATGTTAGCATCCTAGAAAGTTTACATGAGCATGATATTAGTTAGCTTGTGTCACTTACCAAGCTACCAAGGTGCAAGGATGTGGGATTAGAGAAAAAAAGTATATTTAGTAAAAAAAAGTTAGCACTTTAATGATAGCATGCTAACGTTTGCATGCTAAAGGTGTGTTGGCCCTGTGAATGCAGCTGAGATAGGCTCCAGCCCCCCCGCGACCCCAAAAGGGATAAGCGGTAGAAAATGGATGGATGGATGGTTTACAAGTGTCATGTACCAAGTCATAGGACTCTGAGGTAAACTTTGTTTGATTGATTGATACTTTTATTAGTAGATTGCACAGTACAGTACATATTCCGTACAATTGACCACTAAATGGTAACACCCGAATAAGTTTTTCAACTTGTTTAAGTCGGGGTCCACGTTAATCAATTCATGGTAAACGGTTGCAAAAGTAGTACAGAATTAGCATACGATCAGTTAGCATGTGTCACATACCAAGTTATTTGACTCTAAGGTGTATGGCTGTCTAATGAGATTTAAAAAAAAAACGTAATGTTAGGTAAAAAGGTATCATATTCATATTAGTATGCTAGCATGCTGGCTGTTAAAAAGTGTCACAGAAAGTTTTATGACTATCAACAATACAATAGATTCAAATGCAGCAATAAATAAATGTAATGAAAACCTCAATGACAGAAAGATAAGCGGACTATATTAACCTTGTAGATTGTTATAGCTACATAGGTTAAGCTTTTTAAGTGTGAATCTTTTAAAACACTGAGATTTGTTTCCGTAGTCTTTTAACAAATAATTTGCTCACAAATTTTATTCAATGAAATTGTCAGCATAATTTGATGGGAAAATATTCAGTTAAAAAAGTCATTATGCAAAAAAAAATTTGCAGTAAAGACACAAATGAAACTATAAAGTATCGATACTTTTAAAAAAAAACGAGGTTATATACTGTCATTTTTGTTCATAATCATTACAAGTTAAGTCATTATTGGTCAAGTATTTCTACACATTTAGAACCTGCTCTGTTGGTATTATTTCCAAAGATGTGGGGTTGAGGTCCAGGTCTAAAGTCCTTCATGTCTACATAGGCCTGTATTAATGCATCTCTGTGGATTGTACTAGAAACATGTGCTTTTGTAAGGTTTGCACATGCAAAAGTTAGTTTTTAGGATGCGGAGAAAACTGGTTTGAGGCGATAAAAATGTTCCAAGGATATGAACTCTAAATCAAGTCTTTGTTCACAACAGGTTCCAAGATGCAGGAGGCGGAGCAGAACTCCATTGTCTCCCTAGACGATGGAGATTTACCAGGTGAATATGTTGCATACATTCGCTGTTTACACGCTTAAAAAAAAAAAAAAAACATTTTAAAAAACGCTCAAACCTAACCAACATTTTTTTTTTTACTTTATTTCAACAAAGTGCATGTTTACAGTCATCCATCACAATTTCAAATTTGCGGCTTCGCTTCATCTTTTTAAGCATATTCCAAGTATTGTTGGCCTAAATGAAGCAATTTCAGGCATACAAAATGCTAAATAAACTAAAAATATCAATAATACACGACAAAAGCAGTGTGTGGAAGTATTTTTCTTCCCTTCCAGGGTTGGACTTACCAGTGTGACCACACCTCTGGACGTGGGTTTCAACAGGAGAATTTTAATTTTTCATTTGTTGTCGTTGTCAAAGTTCCTTTCTTTTGCTTTTCAGCAATCTGGTTCGTTCCATTCCGCTCTTTGTTGCTTTTTCAGCCTCTCTGTCTCTCCTGCTCCCACTATCTCCTCCGCTCATGGTCTCCGGCGCCTCTAATAAAGGAACAGGTGATTAGATAACTCGTTCCAGCTAAGATATCGACTCACCTGTTGGCTGTGTTGACTACGCCCCTCTCCACATGCCTCCATCGCCAGACTCAGGCCGGGCAGCTGTCCGGCCGTGCCTACTCCCCTCCACCCCACCCCACTCCCATAGCGAGGCGAGAGAGGAAGTCGGCCACGGCCATCTGCGTGCCCGGCCTGTGGACCACCCGGAAGTTGTAGTACTGAAATGCAAGGTACCATTGGGTGATCCGCGCATTGGCGTCCTTCATGCGGTGGAGCCACTGGAGAGGTTTGTGGTCCGAGCAGAGACTGAAGGCACGCCCCAACAGGTAGTAGCGGAGGGCCCCGACCGCCCACCGGATGCTGAGGCACTCCCTCTCCACCGTGCTGCACCTTGCCTACCGGTCCGAGAGTTTCCGGCTCCCACCATCTCCCCCGCTCATGGTCTCTGGCGCCGCTAATAAAGGAACAGGTGATTAAATAACTCGTTCTTGCTGAGATATCCATTCACCTGTTGGCTGCTTCATGGCCGGCCCCTGCACACACACCCCCACCCCCGCAGGGAACGTGTGGATCACGCCCCTCTCCACACAGTGAAGTTTGCACTATGTGTAAATGGTAAATGAAAACAGAATACAATGATTCGCGAATCGTTTTCAACTTATATTCAAATGAATAGACTGCAAAGACAAGATATTTAATGTTCACACTGAGAAACTTTTGTTTTTTTTTTGCAAATAATCCTTAACTTAGAATTTAATGGCAGCAACACATTGCAAAAAAGTTGCCACAGGGGCATTTTTACCACTGTGTTACATGGCCTTTCCTTTTAGCAACACTCAGTAAATGTTTGGGAACTGAGGAGACACATCTTTGAAGCTTTTCAGGTGGAATTCTTTCCCATTCTTGCTTGATGTACAGCATAAATGCCACACATTTTCAATGGGAGACAGGTCTGGACTACTGGCAGGCCAGTCTAGTACCCACACTCTTTTACTATGAAGCCCCACGGTTGTAACACGTGGCTTGGCATTGTTTTACTGAAATAAGCAGGGGCGTCCATGATAACGTTGCTTGGATGGCAACATATGTTGGTCCAAAACCTCTATGTACCTTTCAGCATTAATGGTGCCTTCACAGATATGTAAGTTACCCATGCCTTGGGCACTAATACACCCCCATACCATCACAGATGCTGGCTTTTCAACTTTGCGTCTAGAACAGTCTGGATGGTTCTTTTCCTCTTTGGTCCAATTTGAAATGTGGACTCGTCAGACCACAGAACACTTTTCCACTTTGCATCAGTCCATCTAAGATGAGCACAGGCCCAGCGAAGCCGGCAGCTTATCCTGCTGTTGTTGATAAATGGCTTTGGCTTTGCATAGTAGAGTTTTAACTTGCACTTACAGATGTAGCGAACAATTGTAGTTACTGACAATGGTTTTCTGAAGTGTTCCTGAGCCCATGTGTCGGTATCCTTTACACACTGATGTCGCTTTTTGATGCAGTATCGCCTGAGGGATCGAAGGTCACGGGCATTCAATGTTGGTTTTCAGCCTTGCTGCTTACATGCAGTGATTTCTCCAGATTCTCTGAAACTTTTGATGATATTATGGACCGTAGATGGTGAAATCCCTAAATTCCTTGCAATAGCTCGTTGAGTTTGCTCAGGCATTTGTTGACAAAGTGGTGACCCTCGCCCCATCCTTGTTTGTGAATGACTGAGCATTTCATGGAAGCTGCTTTTATACCCAATCATGGCGCCCACCTGTTCCCAATTAGCCTGTTGACCTGTGGGATGTTCCAAATAAGTGTTTGATGAGCATTCCTCAATTTTCTTTTTTGCCACCTTTGCCAGCTTTTTTGAAACATGTTGCAAACTAATATTTGCAAAAAATAATGTTTTCCAGTTCGAATATTAAATATATTGTCTTTGGAGTCTATCCATCCATCCATTTTCTACCTCTTGTCCCTTTCGGGGTTGGGGGGGATGCTGAAGCCTATCCCAGATGCATTCGGTCAGAAGGCTGAGTACACCATGGACAACCTCATCACAGGGCCAACACATACACCATTCACACTCACATTCACACACTAGGGCCAATTTAGTGTTGCCAATCATTGAATATAACTTGAAAAGAATTTGCAAATCATTGTATTCTTTTTTATATACCATTTACACAACATGCCAACTTCACTGGTTTTGGGTTTTGTACACACAAACATACATACACACACACATGCACATACATATTGATATGTTCTTAAAATGCACAACTCAACACATTACTAACATTTGGATGAAGTGCCACCTTCATGGTGCGTACAGTACAAGTCAATCACATGTGAAACTATCAATAATTCCCCTCAATCACAGGTCCGTACTTCTGTTGGTATCTGAACACACGTTTTTGCTTCTGTTGTCATGGAAGAATGTTAGCAGATTGTTTATTTCTCAATGCCATATTTTAATTGCACATATTTATTATTTTTTTTTTTTAATTAAAATTTTTTTTAAAATATATTAATTAAGGTTTTTGTTGGGTTCCCCCGCCCCTTCCCTCGGGGGGGGGGGGGGGACGACTTTGACAGGGCGGTTGCTGGTTGTTCCATCTCCATCGTTGGGGTCCCTGCGGGTGGGGTGGGTGGTTTCCAGCGGCCCTGCGCTGGGTGGTCCTATGGCGGCCGACTTGGGTGGGGTGGCCTAGCGTGGACTGTGTCATGCTCCTCGGGGGTGGGGGGTTGGGTCGTGGGGACCCGGGTGCTGGTGGGACGGGGGCGGTTCTCCCGTCGGGTTGCAGGGAGTCTCTGGGTTCCACCGGGCGGGGCGTCCCGCCTTTCTGCCCTAGTGGGGGATTGTCTCTCACTGGCTTGGGGTCTGACCGACCGCTGCTTCTCTCGTGCCCTGTCCTCTGCGGGGCGCGTCTGTCTGCGGCCTGCTGCTGGGTCTTCCGGGCGGCGCGGTGGGCCAGGCTCTGGGGTTCCCGTCGCGGCCTGCTGCTGGCTCTTCCGGGCAGCGCGGTGGGCCAGGCCCTGGGGTTCCCGTCGCTGGCCGGCCTGGCCGCGTGGGGCCGGTGGTCCCTGGTTCCCTGGAAGCCACACCTGCTGTTTGGGTTGGGCTTTCTGGGCGGCTGGGGCCGTACTCTGGCTCCCACGCACACTGGGAGTCAAATATATTGTACATACAAACACACACACCGTTATTCATACATATAAACGTACATACATAGGTACCTACGCTCCCACATACATACACAAATATAATACATACCTACATACTCCAAGTCCGTCCAACCATACGCACATTCACGGTACAATTATCTCATACTGTACATATACATTCACTGTACAAACAAACATACATATACTGTACATACACATTTACTGTACAAACAAACATACATATACTGTACATATACATTTACTGTACAAACATTCATATACACATTCTGTTCATATACAAGTACATATACATACATACACGCATGCGCATAATCACGTTTCATCAAACATATATCAACGTTGTTGCCCTAGGGTAAACTGGGTAACACATGGCATACTGACAAAGCTTAACCCCTTGTTACTATAACAATCTACAAGATTAATATAGGTTGCCTCTCTCTCTTCCCCTCCATCTTTCGGTAATTCTTTTTTTTTTTTTGTCTCTCTAGTTAGCATTATGTATACGTATTGTTGCATTTGGACAACTGTATTGTTGATAATAGAGGTACACTATTGGTATTTTTCATGATCAATCGCGCTTTTTCTATTGGTATTTGTATTGCTCCAGTTGTAATGTAAAAATGCTCATTGTCATTTCTGTATTATTATTTATTTCACTCACTGCTTTTTGCTATCACTTTTACGATCATATTTGTACATATTATGTATGTGCTGGTGTTGTTCTATTGTTGTTGTTATCATTGTTGTGTTTGCTGTTGTTGTTTTTGTCTCTCTGTCTAATCGCCCTCTTATCCCCACAATTTTCCCCTCTGTCTTCCTTTTTTTCTCTTTCTATCCCCTCCTGCTCCGGCCCGGCTGCACCAAATGATAACATAAATCAGGGGTAGGGAACCTATGGCTCTAGAGCCAGATGTGGCTCTTTTGATGACTGCATCTGGCTCTCAGATAAATCTTAGCTGACATTGCTTAACACGATAATTATGAATGATTTCGCTGGTAATCACAGTGCTAAAAAAAATGTGCAAAATATAAAACATTCTCATGCATTTAAATCCATCCATCCGTTTTCTACCGCACCTGTTCAAGAAGTCACATTAATGGTAAGAAGTATTTTATGTCACGATGGGGGGGGGGGTCGCAGCTTGCTGCAGGGTCGTTCACCCAGGAAGGCAGACGGACTACTCAGGACATAGCATTTAGGTAAAAACATGATTTAATTTAAACTAAAAAAAATATACAAACAAAAATCGCTCACAGCGGAGGCACAACTTGGGCTAAGGAACAAAGCTAACGCATAAACAGACTATGAACATAAATCTCACAAAACTTACTTGGCATGGCATGAAGTACAAAACTATGGCAAGGCATGAAACAAGTCAGCACAGGGCAAGAAAAGATCACATTGACGCCAGGGCGACTGACTGGCAAAGACGAGCTTAAATAATGCCTCTGATTAGTGCTCGGGAAGCAGGTGAGCAGGCATTTTGTCCACCAGAGACAGGTGGACAAAATGAGTAACCAAGGAAACCAGACAAAGGAGTGGAAAAAAACAGGAACTTAAAGAGTTCAAAGGACAAACAGCACATGGCCAAACAAAAATGATCAACAGACATGACATTTTATTTATTATTGGTTAGCCTCAGAATAACAATGTTATTAAAAAGAATAAAAGACTTATTATACTCTAAAAATGTTGGTCTTACTTAAAAATGCACACATTTAGTTGTATTCAGTGTTAAAAAATATGATATGGCTCTCACTGAAATACATTTTGAAATATTTGGCTTTCATGGCTCTCTCAGCCAAAAAGGTTCCCGACCCCTGATATAAATACATTTAATAAAGTCAAATTCAAATAAGGCAACAAGAGAAATATCCTACACTTCTCTTTTGTAAAGTAAATCTGAACAGCTGATATGGGCAACTACATCAACTATATGATTTGCCTGAGAAGCTGGACGGAACAAAAAAAGAAATAAATAAATAAATAATAATAATAATAATTCCACATACTGATATACTAACGGTTTTAAGTGTTGTGCGTGCATAAACATGTTGGAAAAAACATTGTTCTCTAAAGTTATATTTAGCCTCTTCTGGTGAGAAGAATTGTCTTACATTCTTATAGTTTGCTTTTGCATCATTTTAGCTGTTTGCAAGTTCACCGAATCATTCGTTTGAATATTATTACACCCAAAATATATTCTGTCACTCTTTAAATCTATTTGTGTTTGACTTTCCTTTCTACTGCCCCCCACGACTCCAAAGGGAACAAGCTGTAGAAAATGGATGGATGGATTTCCTAACTCCTGTTACCAAATAGCATTACTTTTAGTTTTACAGAGGTAAAGGTACGAATGTGTGTGTTCAAGTTAAAGGAAACGGCAGGCCGTCTTCTTCTCGTATTACAATCTTTGCAAGCTGGGTAACGTTTGCTGTGGTCTGGAACAACATGGCAATGTTTGCTGTGGTCTGGAAAGAATGGTAACGTTTGCTGTGATGTGGAACAAAACGGTAAAGTTTTCCGTGGTCTGGAACAACATGGCAACGTTTGCAGTGGTCTGGAACAAAATGGTAACATTTGCCATGGTCCGGAACGAAATAGTGCCATTTGGTGTGGTCTGAAAAAACATGGCAACGTTTGCTGTGGTCTGTGAAAAAATGGTAACGTTTGCTGTGGTCTGGAACAAAACTGTAAAGTTTGCCGTGTTGTGGAACAGCATGGCAACGTTTGCCGTGGTTTAGAACAAAAGGGTAACATTTGCCGTGGTCTGGAATTAAATGGTACCGTTTGTTGTGGTCTGGAACAAAATGGTAATGTTTGCTGTGGTCTGGAACGAAATAGTACCATTTGCTGTGGTTTGGTACAAAATGTTAACGTTTGCTGTGGTCTAGAACAAAATGGTAATGTTTTCTGTATTCTTGAACAAAATGATAACGTTTGCAGTGGTCTGGAACAAAATAGTAACATTTGCTGGGGTCTGGAACAAAATGGTAATGTTTGCTGTGGTCTGGAACATCATGGCAACATTTGCTGTGGTTTGGAAAAAAATAGTAAAGTTTGCTGTGGTCTGGAACAAAATGGTAATGTTTGCTGTATTCTTGTACAAAATGGTAACGTTTGCAGTGGTCTGGAACAAAATGGTAACATTTGCTGTGGTCCGGAACAAAATTGTAACGTTTGCTGTGGTCTGGAACAACATGGCAATATTTGCTGTGGTCTGGAAAAAAATGGTAACGTTTGCTGTGGTCTGGAACAAAACGGTAAAGTTTGCCGTGGTCTGGAACAACATGGCACATAGCTATCAGAAATACAGCCAATATTACATACAGTTAATGTGTCATGAGACATGCAAATGTAAATGAAATACACAGAGGGCATGAGAAAAGGAAACTAAATGAGCTCAAATATACCTACAAACGAGGCATGATGATGCAATATGTACATACAGCTAGCCTAAATAGCATGTTAGCATCGGTGAGTTTGCAGTCATGCACTGACCAAATATGACTCCAACAAGTCAATAACATCAACAACGCTCACCTTTGTGTATTCACGCACAGCATTAAACGTTTGGTGAACAAAATGAGACAAAGGAGTGGCATAAAACACGTCTATCTGCGGCAGGGTCTGAGAAAGTTGTTAATGTAAACAAACTACGATGAGTTCAAGGACCGCCGAAATTAGCAGAGGTCTTCAGGCAAACCTTCTACCATGTGTGGATATATATGCTGACATCACTGGTTAGTAAAGATCAGAACTCATCTCCAAAGAAGTTTGGAACATTACCAAATGACTGAACAAACATCTCAAAGACTCACATTTTCTATACTTTTGCTTCTCAAATACACTAAAAACAGGGAAGGAAAGGGATTTTTGCAGAACATGACCTCTTTTTAACAAATGCTGTCTGATTTTTGCTGTTTCAGACGATTTGTCGGAGTTCATGAACGACAGCTACCTGGTGACAACAGTTGGTAAGTTGTAGATAAAACGACACGCATGCAGATGATTGTAATGATTAAGTCCTGTCTTGTAGACAGAGGCAGCCTCTTCGGTGACGACCACCTGTTGACTTTGGACGAAGAGCTCAACAACCCCAGTAAGAATCTCCGTAAGGCTTTGAATACCAGAAATTTATTTTGGGAAAAATCTGAAACCATTTTTCTAAGCGAGGTGAAATTGAAATGTTTTGATCTTGTGATGAACAATGAAGCAATAAACTGTTCTGTATTATCTACATCATAAGTCATTCATCAATAATATTATGAATATATTAGTTTTATATGTGTTTCATTGTATATATTATTCATTTATATACATTTATATTTATAAATATATTTATTATTTCATTCTATATTTTTTTATTTGTTATATGTACTATTATTATACATAAATATTGATATTATTATTAATATATTTGTATTTTATTATATATTTAATATATTATGATTTGATATTTTACTATTATTTATTATTATTGTATTATTAGTGTGTGTGTGTGTGTGTGTGTGTGTGTGTGTGTGTGTGTGTGTGTGTGTGTGTGTGTGTGTGTGTGTGTGTGTGTGTGTGTGTGTGTGTGTGTGTGTGTACATATATATATATATATATATATATATATGTATATACACACAGTGGGGCAAAAAAGTATTTAGTCAGCCACCGATTGTGCAAGTTTCTCCACTTAAAATGATGACAGAGGTCTGTAATTTCCATCATAGGTACACTTCAATGTGAAAAAAAAATCCAGGAATTCACATTGTAGGAATTTTGAAGAATTTATTTGTAAGTTAAGGTGGAAAATAAGTATTTGGTCACTTCAAACAAGGAAGATCTCTGGCTCTCACAGACCTGTACCTTTTTCTTTAAGAAGCTCTTCTGTCCTCCACTCGTTACCCGTAGTAATGGCACTTGTTTGAACTCGTTATCTGTATAAATGAGACACTAGTGATTTAGGGCTATATAAGTAAACACTGATTGATTGATTGATTGATAAAAGACACCTGTCCACATCCTCAAACAGTCAGACTCCAAACTCCACTATGACCAAGACCAAAGAGCGGTCGAAGGACACCAGGAAAAGAATTGTAGACCTGCACCAGACTGGGAAGAGTGAATCTGCAATAGGCAAGCAGTTTGGTGTGAAAAAAATCAACTGTGGGAGCAATTATCAGAAAATGGAAGACATACAAGACCACTGATAATCTCCCTCGATCTGGGGCTCCACGCAAGATCTCATCCCGTGGGGTCAAAATGATCATAAGAACGGTGAGCAAAAATCCCAGAACTACACAGGGAGACCTGGTGAATGACCTGCAGAGAGCTGGGACCAAAGTAACAAATGTTACCACCAGTAACACACTACGCTGACAGGGAATCAAATTCTGCAGTGCCAGATGTGTCCCCCTGCTTAAGCTAATGCATGTCCAGGCCCGTCTGAAGTTTGCCAGAGAACACATTGGAGAATGTCATGTGGTCAGATGAAACCAAAATAGAACTTTTTGGTATAAACTCAACTCGTTGTGTTTGGAGGAAAAAGAATACTGAGTTGCATCCCAAGAACACCATACCTACTGTGAAGCATGGGGGTGGAAACATAATCTTTGGGGCTGTTTTTCTGCTAAGGGGACAGGACAATTGATCCGTGTTAAGGAAAGAATGAATGGGGCCATGTATCGTGAGATTTTGAGGCAAAACCTCCTTCCATCAGTGAGAGCTTTGAATGGGTGACCAAATACTTATTTTCCACCATAATTTACAAATACATTCTTTAAAAATCCTACTATGTAAATTCCTGGATTTTTTTTTTTTCACATTCTGTCTCTCAGAGTTGAAGTGTACCTATGATGAAAATTACAGACCTCTCTCATCATTTTAAGTGGGAGAACTTGCACAATCGGGGGCTGACTAAATACTTTTTTGCTCCACTTTATACATATATATATATATATAAGGGGTGTGGGAAAAAAATCTATTCGAATACGTTGTGCGATTCAGAATCGATTCTCATTTATAAAAAAATTTATTTTTTATTTTATTTATTTTTATCTTCTTTTTTTTTTGTCAATCCAACAAACCACTACACAGCAATACCATAACAATGCAATTCATTTCCAAAACCAAACCTGACCCAGCAACACTCAGAACTGCAATAAACAGAGCAATTGAGAGGAGACACAAACACGACACAGAACAAACCAAAAGTAGGGACACAAAAATTTATTTTATCAACAACAGTATCAATATTTGTTATAATTTCAGCATAGCAGTGATTAAAAATCCCTCATTGACATTATCATTAGACATTTATAAAAAAAAAAAAAAAAGAACAATAGTGACACAGTGGCTTACACTTGCATCGCATCTCATGAGCTTGACAAAACACTGTGTCCAATGTTTTCACAAAGATCAATCAATCAATGTTTATTTATATAGCCCTAAATCACAAATGTCTCAAAGGACTGTACAAACCACTACGACTACGACATCCTCGGAAGAACCCACAAAAGGGCAAGGAAAAGTCACACCCAGTTGGCAGGGAGAATTCACATCCAGTGGGACGCCAGTGACAGTGCTGACTATGAGAAACCTTGGAGAGGACCTCCAGGGAACCGAAAGCAATGGATGTCGAGCGGGTCTAACATGATACTGTGAAAGTTCAATCCATAGTGGCTCCAACACGGCCGCGAGAGTTCAGTTCAAAGCGGATCCAAGACAGCAGCGAGAGTCCCGACCACAGGAAACCATCCCAAGCGGAGGCGGATCAGCAGCATAGAGATGTCCCCAACCGATACACAGGCGAGCGGTCCATCCTGGGTCCCGACGAGCGGTCCATCCTGGGTCTCGACTCTGGACAGCCAGTACTTCATCCATGGTAATCGGGGGACATAGGAGAAAAAAAGAAAAGAAGCGGCAGATCAACTGGTCTAAAAAGGAGGTCTATTTAAAGGCTAGAGTATACAAATGAGTTTTAAGGTGAGACTTAAATGCTTCTACTGAGGTAGCATCTCAAACTGTTACCGGGAGGGCATTCCAGAGTACTGGAGCCCGAACGGAAAACGCTCTACAGCCCGCAGACTTTTTTTGGGCTTTAGGAATCACTATAAGTCATATTTTTGGTTCGTTTTGTAGTCAAAACAAATTTACATTATTGCAATCAGTTGATAAAACATTGTCCTTTACAATTATAAAAGCTTTTTTCAAAAATCTACTACTCTGCTTGCATCTCAGCAGACTTGGGTAGATCCTGCTGAAATCCTATGTATAGAATGAATACAAAATCGTTTTGAATCGGAAAAATATCGATTTTGAATAGAAAATCGCGTTGAATCGAAAAAAATCTATATATTATCGAATCGTGACCCCAAGAATCGATATTGAATCGAATCGGGGAACACCCAAAGATTCGCAGCCCTAATATATATATATATATATATATATATATATATATATATATATATATATACATATATATATATATATATATATATATACATATATATATATATATATACATATATATATATATATATATATATATATATATATATATATATATATATATATATATATATATATATATATATATATATATATATATATATATATATACGGTATATTAGGAATGTGACTCTTTGGACACCACATGATTCGATTTCATTCTTAAGTGTAACAATTTGATTTAGATTTGATTCTTGGTTCATAATTAATTACTTTTAATAACATTAAGAGCCAGTTCATTGATTAACTACATTCTTTCATAAAGTAGATAAACAGCTCTGATAAATGTTTGTATTACTTTGAAAAAACTGGTTCATTTTACCCAAACATTTAATAAAGTGGCTAGACAGGACACATTTTAGGGAGTGAGAGGGGGGATTTAAAAAAAATTTTAATCACTTAAAAATCGTTACAAATAAGAATCACGATTCATTCGAAAATTTATTTTTTTGACACCCCTAATATTTAAGAGGTGTTTTCCTTTCCGAGTTCTTCATGATTGGGGTAGGTCATCCATTGAAATTGGATGACTCTGTTTCCTTGTTTCCATTACGATTCTTCTTAGAGAGGCAGGGTCGAAAATGTACATTACATTTCTCTTTTTTCAAGCAGGACATAAATACAAATTATTTGAATATAAGGAGTACACTTTCATAAAAGTTTGAATTTTTTTTGGGAAAACCACACAAAAGAACACACCATACATATTCTGTTGTTTATGTCAGGGGTTCTTAACCTTTTTGACCTTGGGGCCATACTTTTCCACTACATAAAAGCGCAGGGGCTCATTCAGATAATAACACTGAAATTCAAAATGATTCTTGATTTTAATCACATTAAATAATTACTGTATATCTAACCTACTGACAGTTTACAACCTTGTCAGATGACATGAAAGCAGGTGTCAATCACAAAGATTATTATCAAGCCTTAGGTCAGGCTGATTACAAACATCAATACTACAAAACTGCTAAAAAATTGATTGATTATGCAGTGTTAATATTTAAATAAAAAATAATGGATAATAATAATAATAATATTATAATATTAATGTTATCATATAATAGGATATTAGTTTTGTTTATACACTGTCAATTGCATTTAAGTACAAATGAAAATACAGCTCCACCATTCTAGTTATAATTTTTGTGCATAAAGGGGAACTGCACTTTTTGGGGAATTTTGCCTATTGTTCTCAATCATGATGAGAGACATGGCAACGAATGTTTAAAAAAAAAACATGATTGATGATTTCACAATGTGAAAGCTGATGTGTTGACTTTGTAAATCAGTAAACATGTAGCAAGCTAAAGTTCACCAGCAAAGGGCGATAAAGCTACTTTTTAGGTTTGTGTTAATCTACAAACCGTGTTTCCATATGAGTTGGGAAATTGTGTTAGATGTAAATATAAACGGAATACAATGATTTGCAAATCATTTTCAACCCATATTCAGTTGAATATGCTACAAGACAAAATATTTGATATTCAAACTGATAAACATTTTTTTTAATGCAAATAATCATTAACTTTAAAATTTGATGCAAGCAACACGTGACAAAGAAGTTGGGAAAGGCGGCAAAAAATACTGATAAAGTTGAGGAATGCTCATCAAACACTTATTTGGTGTGCAGGTATAATTGGGAACAGGTGGGTGCCATGATTGGGTATAAAAACAGCTTCCCAAAAAATGCTCAGTCTTTCACAAGAAAGGATGGGGCGAGGTACACCCCTTTGTCCACAACTGCGTGAGCAAATAGTCAAACAGTTTAAGAACAATGTTTTTCTAAGTGCAATTGCAAGAAATTTAAGGATTTCAACATCTATGGTCCATAATATAAAAAGGTTCAGAGAATCTGGAGAAATCACTCCACGTAAGGGGCATGGCCTGAAACTAACATTGAATGACCATGACCTTCGATCCCTCACTGTATCAAAAACCGACATCAATCTCTAAAGGATATCACCACATGGGCTCAGGAACACTTCAGAAAACCACTGTCACTAAATACAGTTTGTCGCTACATCTGTAAGTGCAAGTTAAAGCTCTACTATGCAAAGCGAAAGCCATTTATCAACAACATCCAGAAACGCCGCCTGCTTCTCTGGGCCTGAGATCATCTAAGATGGACTAATGCAAAATGGAAAAGTGTTCTGTGGTCTGACAAGTCCACATTTAAAATTGTTTTTAGAAATATTCGACATTGTGTCGAATATTTCTAAAGGGGAAGCGAACCATCCAGACTGTTATCGACGCAAAGTTCAAAAGCCAGCATCTGTGATAGTATGGGGATGCATTAGTGCCCAAGGCACTGGTAACACATTAAAAGCGTTACTAAAACGGCCTTCTTTCATCTCCGTAATATCGCTAAAATTCGCTCCATTTTGTCCACTAAAGACGCCGAGATCATTATCCATACGTTTGTTGCGTCTCGTCTCGATTACTGTAACGTATTATTTTCGGGTCTCCCCATGTCTAGCATTAAAAGATTACAGTTGGTACAAAATGCGGCTGCTAGACTTTTGACAAGAACAAGAAAGTTTGATCATATTACGCCTATACTGGCTCACCTGCACTGGCTTCCTGTGCACTTAAGATGTGACTTTAAGGTTTTACTACTTACGTATAAAATACTACACGGTCTAGCTCCAGCCTATCTTGCCGATTGTATTGTACCATATGTCCCGGCAAGAAATCTGCGTTCAAAAGACTCCGGCTTATTAGTGATTCCTAGAGCCCAAAAAAAGTCTGCGGGCTATAGAGCGTTTTCCGTTCGGGCTCCAGTACTCTGGAATGCCCTCCCGGTAACAGTTCGAGATGCTACCTCAGTAGAAGCATTTAAGTCTCACCTTAAAACTCATCTGTATACTCTAGCCTTTAAATAGACCTCCTTTTTAGACCAGTTGATCTGCCGCTTCTTTTCTTTCTCCTATGTCCCCCCCTCCCTTGTGGAGGGGGTCCGGTCCGATGACCATGGATGAAGTACTGGCTGTCCGGAGTCGAGACCCAGGATGGACCGCTCGTCGGAACCCAGGATGGACCGCTCGCCTGTATCGGTTGGGGACATCTCTACGCTGCTGATCCGCTTGAGATGGTTTCCTGTGGACGGGACTCTCGCTGCTGTCTTGGATCCGCTTGAACTGAACTCTCGCGGCTGTGTTGGAGCCACTATGGATTGAACTTTCACAGTATCATGTTAGACCCGCTCGACATCCATTGCTTTCGGTCCCCTAGAGGGGGGGGTTGCCCACATCTGAGGTCCTCTCCAAGGTTTCTCATAGTCAGCATTGTCACTGGCGTCCCACTGGATGTGAATTCTCCCTGCCCACTGGGTGTGAGTTTTCCTTGCCCTTTTGTGGGTTCTTCCGAGGATGTTGTAGTCGTAATGATTTGTGCAGTCCTTTGAGACATTTGTGATTTGGGGCTATATAAATAAACATTGATTGATTGATTGATAACTTACACATCTGTGAAGGCACCGTTAATTCTGAAAGGTACATACAGGTTTTGTAACAACATATGGTGCCATCAAAGCTCCGTCTTTTTCATGGACGCCCCTGCTTATTTCAGCAAGACAATGCCAAGCCACATTCAGCACGTGTTACCATAGCGTGGCTTCATAAAAAAAGAGTGCGGGTACTTTCCTGGCCCACTTACAGTCCAGACTTGTCTCCCATCGAAAGTGTGTGGCGCATTATGAAGTGTAAAATACGACAGCGGAGACCCCGGACTGTTGAACGACTGAAGCTCTACATAAAACAAGAATGGGAAATAATTCCACTTTGAAAGCTTCAACAAATAGTTTCCTCAGTTCCCAAACGTTTATTGAGTGTTTTTAAAAAGAAAAATTGATGAAACACAGTGGTGAACATGCCCTTTCCCAACAACTTTGTCACGTGTTGCAGCCATAAATTTCTAAGTTAATTATTATTTGCAAAAAAAAAAGTTTATGAGTTTGAACATCAAATATCTTGTCTTTGTAGTGCATTCAATTGAATATGGGTTGAAAAGAATTTGCAAATCATTGTATTCCATTTATATTTACACCTTACACAATTTCCCAACTCATATGGAAACAGGGTTTGTACATGTGTGCAATGTTTGCTGTGTGTATTAACACCAAACCTATTTTATTTACGTACCATACACAATGAATGTTATACTTTATATAACATTTATATTTTCAGATTTACAATCCTAAATTAAGTAAGACTTATAAAGGAATAAAACAGTAATTCAAAAGAAGGAAAATCAACTGTCAACAAAACATAGTTTCTGTTCCTACATGTTGTTAACTATCTGTCTAGTTGCACACGCTGAAAAGGAGTAGCAATGGCAGATTAATTAATTGACAGTGCAGTGTGAAAGCTGATGCAGTGACTTTGTAAATAAGTAAAGATGTAGCGCTAAAGTTGACCAGCAGAGGGCGATAAAGCTACATTTTAGGTTTATTTCTGGTAAACCACATGTGTGCAATGTTTGCTTTGTGTATTAACACTAAACATTTTATTTTATTTATGTACCATCAGTCTTACAAACCTAAATTAAGGAAGACTTATAGAGGAAAAAAACTGTAATTCAAAAGAAGGAACGTCAACCATCAACAAAATGTAGTTACTGTTCCTTCATGGTGTCAACTGATTGTCAAGCTGCACACGCTGAAAAGGAGTAGCGAGGGCTGAATAATGAATTTATTGACAGTGCGGTGTGAAAGCTGATGTGTGTAATTTTTAAATAAGTAAACACATAGCACTAAAGTTGACCAGCAGAGGGCGATAAAGCTACATTTTTGGTTTAATTGTGGTCAACCACATGTGTGCAATGTTTGCTGTGTGTATTAGCACTAAACCATCTATTTTATTTATGTACCACACACAATGGACGTTATAATTTTTTAGTGTTTATATTTTCAGTCTTACAAACCTAAACAAAGGAAGACGTATAAAAACACAATCATTCAAAAGATAACACATCAACAAAACTTCTGGAGCTTCTGTTTCTTCATGCTGTTAATAATCTGTCTAGCTGTACACGCTAAAAGCAAGTAGCGAGGGCAGAATAATGAATTTATTGAAAGTGCAGTGCAAAAGCTGATATTTACTTTGTAAATAAGTAAACATAGTCTCGAAGGAATATAACCTGCAAAGGCACTTTCTGAAGAAACATTCTATTTTTGATGTGGCCCCTGAAACCTTGGACTCTTGAAACTGTGGCCCTCTTTATGACATAGTTGAATAGCCCTGATTTACTGCAGTATATTTTTTGCATGGTAGTTATTTAATGACATGATCGGAATCAGAGTGTAAGACCGGGTTCTTACCCATGCCCAACCCTATTCATTTTGTCAAAAATCAGGTACGAGTCATAATACACCAACTTACATTCCATCCACTTGTAATCTCCAATCTTTGTGGTGTACAGGTGACACTCATGTGCCAACGCAGAGAGGGAGTAACCAGGAAGCGGGGCTACTCAAACCAATTAGAGAGAATGGATGCTGTAAAAGACCAGGAGGTAAAAGTGATTATTTCAAAGACAAATACTGTATTTCAATATTTATCATTATTTCCTCTCCAGCTTCACAAAGGAAAGCAGCAATCAAGAAATCCAGAGCAGAAAATGAAGGTAAATATGAAAGACAAAAATACATACATTTTACAACATTCTGTATGGCCTTGAATGTAACATTCATAGTTCCAGCAGTTACTACATTTTAAAGTTCCTTCTTTGCAGCAGCATCTTTGCTAACCATGACCCCCGCTAGCCATTTGTGTACGGAATAAGTGCAGCATATATTTGTGTATATACTGTACATGCACACACATGATATCACACACAAGTAGACACGCTGCATGGCTGCATGTATCGCACATGATATCACACACAAGTAGACATGCTGCAGGACTGCTTGTATCAGACCTCATTTTGGACAATTTAGATGTATTCTGATATCATCCGATATTTGTTTATTGCTGATATCGAATCGGTGCATCCCTAAAAAATACTGACATCCAGGAAAATTGCAACAAAATAGAAATGTGATTGTCCTACATTTGACTTCCTGGAAGTACATTACTATTCCACAATGATGAGATACAGACACTGTCACACATGTCACTATCTGATTGTGATTTTTGTTGAGGTGTTAAAGTCTACGCACTTTCTGCAATATCCCTCTGTTACTATACATATATATATATATATATATATATATATATATATATATATATATATATATATATATATATATATATATATATATATATATATACATATATATATATATATACATATATATGTATATACATATATATACATATATATACATATATATGTATATATATACATATATATATATATACATATATATGTATATATATACATGTATATATATGTTGTTGTATTACTTACTGTATTGCTATAATACTATCTTCCTATATTACATACTGTAGTACTTGCTATATTACTTTCTATATATTACTATAATACCTACTATATTGCTATATTACTTACTATATTACTTGCTATATCGTTATATTACTTACTGAATCACTGTCAGGCTTGTTCAAAAATAGGACAAAACGTCCCTCACCGCGGTGTGAAAATCACTGACTATATTACCTACTATATTACTTATATTACTTACTATATTATTTAAATTACTTACTACATTATTGACTATGTTACTTACTATACATGTTGTGATCCGCTGCCTGGATCACATTTGGATTTTTGGTTTTTGAGTCCTTTTGTGTTTTCTGTTTGTTTTGGACTCTTTCGGTACCTGGTTACACTTCCTTGTTTGTTTTATCTCCATGGTTACTTGATTTTCACTTGCCTTGTACGCACACCTGTTTTTGTTTATCACTTCCGTATTCAAGCCTGCCTTCTCCCGTCGTTCTGCCTTGGTCCTTTGTTTGCGGTAAGCAACTATCACGTACATGTATCCGGTTCTTGTCGTGGTAAGTATTGCCTTAGCTTCCCGTGCGTTCGGCACGCTCCCCTTATACTTTTTTTGTGTGCAAATAATCATTAACTTTAGAATTTGATGCCAGCAACACGTGACACAGAAGTTGGGAAAGGTGGCAATAAATACTGATAAAGTTGAGGAATGCTCATCAAACGCTTATATGGAACATCCCACAGGTGTGCAGGCTAATTGGGAACAGGTGGGTGCCATGATTGGGTATAAAACAGCTTCCATGAAATGCTAAGTAATTCACAAACAAGGATGGGACGAGGGTCACCACTTTGTAAGCAAATTGGCGAACAGTTTTAGAAAACATTTCTCAACGAGCTATTGCAACGAATTTAGGGATTTTATCATCTACGGTCCGTAAAATCATCAAAAGGTTCAGAAAATCTGGAGAAATCACGGCACGTAAGCGATAATATTACGGACCTTTGATCCCTCAGGCGGTACTGCATCAAAAACCGACATCAGTGTGTAAAAGATATCACCACATGGGCTCAGGAATACTTCATAAAACCACTTTCAGTAACTACAGTTGGTCGCTACATCTGTGTGTGCAAGTTAAAACTACTATGCAAAGCCAAACCCATTTATCAACAACAACCTCAAACGCCGCCGGCTTGGCTGGGCCCGAGCTCGCCTAAGATGGACTGATGCAAAGTGGAAAGGTGTTCTGTGGTCTGACGAGTACACATTTCAAATTATATTTGGAAACAAAGGACGTGGAGTCCTTTGTTTACAAATATAAAGAGGAAATAGGCGCGAAGTTCAAAAGCCAGCATCTGTGATGGTATAGGAGGTGCATTAGTGCCCAAGGCATGGGTCACTTACACATCTGTGAAGGCACCATCAATGCTGAAAAGTCCATACAGGTTTTGGAGCAACATATTTTGTCATCCAAGCAACGTTATCATGGATGCCCCTGCTTATTTCAGCAAGAGAATGCCAAGCCACGTGTTACAACAGCGTGGCTTCATAGTAAAAGAGTGCGGGTACTTTCCTGGCCCGCCTGCGGTCCAGACCTGTCTCCCATCGAAAATGTGTGACCCATTATAAAGTGTAAAATACGACAGCGGAGACCCCGGACTGTTGAACGACTGAAGCTCTACATACGACTGGACTCTCGCGACTGTGTTGGATCCATTGTGGATTGAACTTTCACAGTATCATGTTAGACCCGCTCGACATCCATTGCTTTCCTCCTCTCTAAGGTTCTCATAGTCATCATTGTCACCGACGTCCCACTGGGTCATTATTGTCACCGATGTCCCACTGGGTTTGAGTTTTCCTTGCCCTTATGTGGGCCTACCGAGGATGTCGTGGTGGTTTGTGCAGCCCTTTGAGACACTAGTGATTTAGGGCTATATAAGTAAACATTGATTGATTGATTGATTGATAAAACAAGAATGGGAAAGAATTCCACTTTCAGAGCTTCAACAATTAGTTTCGTCAGTTCCCGAACATTTATTGAGTGTTGTTAAAAGACAAGGTGATGTAACACAGTTGTGAACACGCCCTTTCCCAACTACTTTTGCACGTGTTGCAGCCATGTGAAATTCTAAGTTAATTATTATTTGAAAAAAAAAATAAAGTTTATCAGTTTGAACATCAAATATCTTGTCTTTGTAGCATATTCAACTGAATATTGGTTGAAAAGGATTTGCAAATCATTGTATTCCGTTTATATCTACATCTAACACAATTTCCCAACTCATATGGAAACAGGGTTTGTAGATTACTTACTTTACTTACCATACTACTTAATATATTACTTACTATATTACTATATCACTTACTATATTACTTATATTACTTACTTTATTACTTACTATGTTACTACATTACTTACTATATTGCTTAATATATTACTATATTACTTACTATACTAACTTGTGTGATCTCTGAGTTACAGAAGAAAAAGACTGCATTCTTGTTTGGACTTTTCCAGGCCCTGATCCAGGACTGATGCCGAGTCATAGAGACCCGACAAGTCTCTCCACACCCCCAACAAGTGGTCTTCCTCTCAGTTCCTCAGTCCCGTTCTTTACATTCCCACACGTGATGACTTATCCAGTTATCAGGCTTCCGCTCCCTGGTGTTGCAGCGCCAACATACATACTAGGTGAGTGAAGACATCTTACACTGTCGAACACCAAATTAACTGGTGATGACCTTGCTTAACATCAATTCTGTAGTCGTATTTTACGAGGTCTTTGGGTCTTTTGTAGGGATTTAACAACATAACAGTACTAATGATAAACCAATCTGCTCATCTACTTGAGAGGCAAGCAAGTGTGCTCATGGCTAGCTTGAAAAAAAGCTAGCCATGTATGTATATACAGTTGTGATCAAAATTATTCAACCCCTACAGAATTTTGGTGTTTTAGCAAGTTGGACATTTATTCCGTATTTTGTTCATAGTCATATCAAATAAAGATGTGTCAAATAGACAAATGCAACTTAAATTGTAACACTGTATTTTACAAAATACCAAAAAAGGACATTTTTCTTAATATCTCATTGACAAAATGATTCAACCTCCTAGTTACATGCATCTTTAGTACTTAGTAGAACAACCTTTGGCAGTAATTACATCCTTCAAACGTGATACATAACCGGACACAAGCTTCTTGCAACGATCTACGGGTATTTTAGCCCATTCCTCTTAGGCAAAGGCCTCCAGTTCATTAATATTCTTGGGCTTGCGTGCTGCAACTGCCTTCTTCAAGTCCCACCACAGGTTTTCTATAGGATTTAGGTCTGGCGACTGTGAAGGCCACTCCAGTCTTCCAGCCCTTCTTCTGCAACCACTCTGATGTTGATTTGGAGGTATGCTTGGGATCGTTGTCCTGTTGGGAGGTCCAACGTCTCCCGAGCCTCAGCTTCGTCACCGACTTCATGACATTTGCAGCTAATATATCCTGGTTGGAAATAGAATTCATAATGCCTTGAACGCGCTGGAGATTCCCGGTACCTGAGGCAGAGAAACAGCCCCAGAGCATGATTGACCCCCCACCATGCTTAACAGTAGGCAAGGTGTTCTTCTCTTTGTAAGCTTTATTTTTTCTCCTCCAGACATAACGTTGATTCATAGGCCCAACGAGTTCCACTTTTGTCTCATCACTCCATAGAACAGTTTCCCAAAACCTTTGGGGTTTGTCCAGATGATTTTTGGCATACTGGAGTCTATTTGTCTTGTGCCTGGTAGTCAGAAGCGGGGTGCGCCTGGGAGTTCTGGCATGGAGGCCTTCATCTCGTAGTGCGCGCCCAGACAATAAGGCGCGCACTACGAGATGAAGGCCTCCATGCCAGAACTCCCAGGCGCACCCCGCTTCTGACTACCAGGCACAAGACACAAGGCACAAGGCAATGTCCTGTTGTAGTTCCTCAGCTCTTGCCCGGGGGTTTTTCACCACTGTACGCTTCAAATACCGGACAGCAGTTGCACACAGCATCCTCTTTCTACCACGCCCAGGTAGTTTCCACTGTGCCTTTAGCTTTAAACTTGTGAATTATGCTCTCAACTGTGTCTCTTGGAATGTGTAATGTCTTTGCTATTTTCTTATATCCATATCCTTTCTTATGAAGAGAAATTACCTCCTCTCTTGACTTCTTTGACCACTACCTGGACTGCACCATGTTGCAAATACACCATTGACCATCTACAAGAAGCTGAGCGTCACAGTCTTGTTCAATCAGTTTAATTGTTGCTCGTTATGGTTCTAATCACTTCTACAGGTGTTTTCAACACTTGATTGAAAAGACCTTATTTAAATTCTGTTCTTAAGAGTTATGATCTTCAAGGTGTTGAATAATTTTGTCAATGAGATATTAAGAGAAATGACACTGTTTGGTATGTTACAAAATATAATGTTGTAATTCAAGTTGCATTTGTCTATTTAATGCATCTTTATTTGATATGAATACAAACAAAATACGGAATAAATGTCCAGCTTGCTAAAACACCAAAATTGTGTGGGGGTTGAAATGTTTTGATCACAACTGTATATATACACATATATACACATATACACACATATATATATATATATATATATATATATATATATATATATATATATATATATATATATATATATATATATATATATATATATATATAGGCGCCAGCGCCCCCCGCGACCCCGAAAGGGAATAAGCGGTAGAAAATGGATGGATGGATATATATATATATATATATATATATATATATATATATATATATATATATATATATATATATATATATACACATTTACCATTTACACAAGGTACCATGTATATATATATATATATATATATATATATATATATATATATGTGGTATGTTGTGTAAATGGTAAATAAAAGCAGAATACAATGATTCTCAACTTATATTCAATTGAATAGACTGCAAAGACAAGATATTTAATGTTCACACTGGGAATATGTATACAGATAAGTATATATTGTATTGTGGTAATGTTGTTGTCATGATCTGGTATTGTGTGTTGCAGTACATTCTTCATGTCAACTGCAGCCACCACCCTCCAGCCCAGGTTGGTCAGGTCTTTACATGTGTTGCTATGCAAAGTAACATATGAAACAACATTTAAACACCATAAATGAGACAAAATCTCACTTTTCCTGAAGCAAAGGTGTGAAAGACTGTGACAATTAATGTGTGTTGTTGTTGTTGTTGATGGACAACTACACTTTTAGGATGCAGTTTCACAGCCCTCACATAAGACAAGAACACACACGTTCTTCTCTTTTCTGTGGGTTTTAAAGAGTGAAAAACTGCTAGTAAGAAGCGACTCACAATGCAAGAACATTCAAAAACTGCCAACCAGGTTTTATATGCACGCTGTAAGTATTTTTGTACAGTAGTAACATGAATATTCATGATTACATGTCATATTTTAGGCATGACCCTAACTTATTTCCCAGGTGCATTGATTGCAACAAACACTACTTGATGAACACAACAGTAAAAAAAGAGCACTTTTTGTGTTTGCTAGCACTAATGTCCGACTTAGTCAAAGCCTTGGAGGGTTAGCATGTAGCACTACTGCTAAACGTTTCAAAAGCCAACATGAAACAGTGACTTACAATGTCTGCTCTCACTGGCATGCCCACTGATGGGATGGTTGTATATTTCAGCACTTGTGCTCTCTTTGAGCTTCCTAATTCAGAATAAAGTAAGATGCATGGTTTATGATTCAGCTTTAACTTGCCCTCCTTCTTATCTTCCGACTCCTTCTTGCTGTTCTTCTTCCTTCTCCTTCTCCATCTTCTCCTCCCTTTCCCTATCCGCCTCTCCTTCTCTTCCTCTACCTCCTTCCCCTCTCTCCTCCTCCCCCTCCTCGTCCTTCTTCTTCGTGTTCTTCTTTTTCTCCTCTTCTCCTCCTTTTCCCCCTACTCCTCCTTTTTATCTTCCTCCTTCTCCCCCTCTTTCTTGTTCTCCTTCTCGTCCTTCTTACTGTTGTATTTCTCCTTCCTCTTCATTCTTATTCTCCTCCACTTCTTCTCCCTCTTTCTTCTTCTCCTTGCTCTCCTTGTCCTTCTCCCCAAAAAAGGCGCACGAGGCAAAGGCACAACTTAGCGAAGGAAACAAAAACTAACACTTAGCATAAACTATGGACAAAAAACAAACAACACTTACTGTGGCATGAAACATGCAGCATGAATTTATGGTATGAACAGATCATCAACAGAGTGTGAAAAGAACAATACAGAGCATGAATCAATGGCATGAAAATTTAGCAATGTCGCCAGGCAGACTAAATGAAAAATGAAATTTCGTTGTACATGTGCAATGACAATAAAGATCTATCCTATCCTATCCTAACTGAAAAAGACAGGCTTAGGGACGGCGTGGCGCAGTGGGAGAATGGCCGTGCGCAACCCGAGGGTCCCTGGTTCAAATCCCACCTAGTACCAACTTCATCACGTCCGTTGTGTCCTGAGCAAGACACTTCACCCTTGCTCCTGATGGATGCCGGTTGGCGCCTTGCATGGCAGCTCCCTCCATCAGTGTGTGAATGTGTGTGTGAATGGGTAAATGTGGAAGTAGTGTCAAAGCGCTTTGAGTACCTTGAAGGTAGAAAAGCGCTATACAAGTACAACCCATTTATCATTTATTTAAATAATAATCTCTGATTAGAGCAGGTGCGTGATTCAAACACATGAGACAGGTGAGACTAATCAGTCGTCATGGAAACTAAAACAAACAAGGAAGCGTAAACAGGAACTAATGGAGTACAAAAACTAACAAAAAATAACAAAACATAATCCAGACCACAGAACATGACAGAGCCCCCTCCCCCTTAAGGACAGATACCAGATGTCCAAAAATCAAAAAACAAAGCAAGATCAAGAGTCATTGGAGGGTGGGTGGCGGGGGGACTTGGTGGTGAGTCGCCAGACCAAGTGTCCCTGAATCCAGTGAGGGAGAGTCAGGTGGCAGCGACGCGTTGAACGCCGCTGCACCTGCTGAGGCGGGCGACCCGGGAACAACCACATGCGTTGACAACGGGGAAGTGGGCGCACTTGGCGTGGCGGATGACCAGGGAGCGGCCACAACCGTGGTCGACGGGGAGGTGGGCGCGTCGTTATCGTGGCAGGCGTGGAAGCTGCGCACGTCGTTGTCGTGGCAGGCGTGGAAGCTGCGCGCAATGTCATCGTGGCAGGCGTGGAAGCTGCGCGTGTCGTCATCGTGGCATGGCGTGGTGCGGCAGGCAGCGAGGCTTGGTATGGTGCGGAAAAGCTTGGCGTGGTGCGGCAGGCAGCGAGGCTTGGTATGGTGCGGAAAAGCTTGGCGTGGTGCGGCGAGGCTTGGCGTCATGGAGCTGCGACTGGCAGCACTTGGCGTTGTGGAGCTGCGACTGGCGGAATTTGGCGGAATTTTTTGTTGTGGAGCTGCGACTGGCGTAACTTGGCGTAGTGGAGCTGCGACTGGAGAACTTGGCCTGGTGGAACTTGGCGTGGTGGAACTTGGCATGGTGGAACTTGGCGTGGTACTTGGACGGGTGCTAGCGTTGGAGCTGGTAGGGTCGTTAGCCTTGGATTTGACGAAGGTGGCCTAGCTGGGGGCTGCAGCTTGGCACGCTGAAGAAGCGGTGGTGGTGGCCGGGCCAGAGGTTGCTGCCTGGCTGGCCGCAGCTGAGCCACCCGCTTAGCACAGCTCCCAGCCCCACCCAGCTCCCAGGAGCGGATACCAGACCCACTCCCTGTGGTCTGGAACCGTCTTTAGGGGTGGGTGGAGGGAGGACAGGAGGAGAGTAGACTCCTCCCCTTTAAATTGTCCAAAAAGTCTTCCTCTATTCCGCCCCTGCGGTTGTGTGGGAGGACCAGAGGAAAAAGTCTGCGATGTGGGCGGGGCTTTGAAATTTGGATGTGACTGTGACTGACTGGCTCTGATTTTTAAAAACATATCTTGATAATGTTCTAATTTTGTCATGGAATTAGAGTCTTTTAGGGGTGACTGATAAAAAAAGCAGAATTAAGAACAAAAAAATCCGGGTCCATGACGTCATTACCAGGCGGCAGCATGACGTCATCAGGGCGCGACCGGGTTGTCTGCAGCTTGCTTCAGCCCGGAGGAGGAGAAGCTTCCGGGAACGACGCGTCCTGCCGGCTCGGGGAAGCCTTCCCTGACGGCTTCTGGCACTGCGGCGCCATCCCCGGGCCAGGTGGAGCTGAACAGGATCAACTTGCCGCTAGGAATCCCACATCAGGTCCTGGCGCTCCATGGCACATAACACTTCCCCCATATTCGTTGCGGGAAAACAAGATGCTGGCGACATTCTGTAATGACGGAGGTTTTTTCGCAGCTTACTGTGAGGATTGTTCTCCCGGGATGCAATCGGACTATAATGGACACGGCTTGAAGGTAGGAACTTTATCTAATTATTCAAACTCAAAAGAAGGAACAAATAAAAAGGCGCATGAGACGAAGGCACAACTTAGCGAAAGAAACAAAAACTAACACTTAGCGTAAACTATGGACAAAAAACAAACAACACTTACTGTGGCATGAAACAAGCGGCATGAACTTATGGTATAAACAGATCATCAACAGAGCATGAAAGCAACAATACAGTGCAGGAATTTATGGCATGAAAACTTAGCAACGTCGCCTGGCAGACTTACTGAAAAAGACAGCCTTAAATAATAATCTCTGATTAGAGCAGGTGCGTGATCCAAACACATGAGAAAGGAGAAACTAATCAGTCTTCATGGAAACTAAAACAAACAAGGGAGCGCAAACAGGAACTAATGGAGTCCAAAAAATAACAAAACATAATCCAGACCACAGCACATGACAATTATGGTAAATGGATCATCAGTACTGGCACCTTATAAACAATCATGCCTACATTTCAGAGGAGGGTCCTGGTGATGAATCAACCAAAGTTCAACCGTGTCCTCCTACGATTGATGTTCCACGTAAGTCGATTCATCTGTCAAGAAATGTGCTGTAACTCTGCGGACAACCTGACTGGTACGAAGTTGTTTCATTCTCAGAATCCTCAGAGAACATTAAAATCTACATTCAGATGGCCAAAGCCCACATGAATCGAACCTGTGAGGAGATGGAGGCGGGGCTACGTTTGACCTCTCATTACGTGGACGCCCACGTGTTCCAGAGAGAGACGTTTGGCTCACGTAAAAACATGAGAAAGTGCATAAACAAACAGCTGAAGGCCATTGGAGATATTGACAGACAAAAACGATTGCTCAAATTGAATGAGGTATGTATTTCTCTTAATGTACACTTCAAAAAGGTATCATTCAGCAATCATGATTATAAAGAATACTTTGAAATTTCTGTCTTCTTGATAGATATTTGAGAACTCCAGTGGAGAAAAGCCCAAGCGATACATACTGTTGCTGGGCAATGCCGGCATGGGGAAAACAACCCTGATCAAGAAGCTATGTCAAGACTGGTCCAGAGACCGCCTTCCACAATTTGAATTTCTTTTTTTGCTGAGTGGCAAAGCTGTCACTTTACCAGAACCTTCCTTCAGTCTTCAGACCCTCCTTCTCGACAACTTCACCTCTGTCCCTGCTGGCATCGACGCCAAGGAAGTGTACACTCAAATTCTTGCATCGCCCAAGCGTGTGCTTGTCGTTTTTGATGGATTTGATGAACTTCGGGACTATGACATTCTATTTCAAGGCCAAGAAAAGGACTACGCTGTATTAGAGAAAGACATTAAAACAAAGTCATGTACGATGAGCCAGCTCTACGCCGCCATCCTTCAAAGGATCCTTCTTCCAGGCTGCACTATTTTGCTTTCTGCCAGACCGAAGGGCACCGCTTACGAAATAATGAGGCGGTTGGACTGTCTTTTGGAGATTAGTGGCTTTACCCTTAGTTGTATAGAGAACTATTTCTTTAGGTACTTTTCGGAATCTGATCTCAGAGAATACGCTATCAAGCGCTTAGAAAAATCTAGCTACCTCCGTCACCTGTGTTGGAATCCTGGACTTTGTCGACTGGTGTGCTTGGTTTTGGAACACTCCAACGCTTCACAGGTCCTTCCAAGAACTATAACTGAGCTCTGCCATCAGGTACTTTGTATTAAAATGAAAAGTGATATCCGGGATTTAAGAACTCAGGACAAGGATCAAACTAAAGTACTACAACAGTCAACAGAAAAAGACCTGGTACAAGTCTCAAGCAAAGCTAAGTTGGTGAAAAGAAAACGAGGGAGAAAGGAAAAATGGGACAAAGAAACTGATTATAGGACAGTTGGTGGGCCAGAGGAAAGAGTGTTGCTTTCCCAATTAAGTTATTGGGCCTGGGAAGGAGTCAAGGCCAGCTCTTCTATCCTACCCGCTGAAGTATGCCTGCGACTGAAGACATTTGGGCTCAGGTGGGGACTTTTCCTTTCTTACCAAGTGAGAGCAAGACCTGTCTTCTCAAGTAGCGAGACGGAAGAAGGAGTCGGAGCAGAGAAAGAAGTGGCGTTGGAAAGAGAAGAGGCAGAAGGAAGGAGTAATCAACATGTAGATTTAAGAAAGAAGGACTTGAGTAACAACCTCATCCTGCTTTGGGCTAACCCCTTTCTACAGTGTTACCTGGCAGGAGTCCATATGTCCCTTTCAAGGTAGGACTTGTTTATTTACGGATAATTAATCATCTCATTAGCTTTACTTCAAGCTTAAGTTACACAATTAAGAGTTACAGTTTTCTCATACAATTACTGAGACAGATTTGTTGGCAATATTTTTTGCCGTCAACAAGGGCGTACATAAGGCAAGGTACCACCTTTCACCAACAATGTCAGTTTTACAACCTCTGTGAGTGTCTTTGCCCTGAACTCACGTTTCTCTTTCCCCAGAAATTGCGACTACAATTACTTCATCCGGAACATCCTCTTTGGGTCCGGCTCAAAGAGACATCGGCGTGTCCAAAGAGAGGTGCAAGAGCTGACTCGGCGGTTTGTGGTTGGCATAGCGTTCCTTCCCAGAACCCAGCATCGCAGGCTTCATCTTGACATAAACCCAAAAAAGCTGGACTTAGTAACCAGGTATCTTTGGGGTTTGCACTTTGCTGACCTGACGCCAGGACAAATCCTGGAGGCATGCCACTATGTTTTTGAGTCAGAGTTCTCACAGAGCAACAAGAGCGGTGACAATGGAGAGGCTTGGCTCGTCGGTCATCTGGTAGCAAACCTTCCTGAAGCCCTAACATTTCACAGCGTTCAACTCAGCCCGCCAGATGTGTATACCGTGCAGAAGATTCTTGAAAAGACTGAGCATCGGCGTAAACGTTTTTCTTTAGATCTACAGAACACTGGGATTCAGACCTCAGGAATCAGGTCTCTAGTGGGTCTGGGCTGCTGCAGCACATACAGGTATCAGTTGGTACAGGTCACCAAAATAAAGCTTTCACGAAACCTGACACCTCAGAATACACAAATGACGATGAGAGTTTTGTGTGTTTTTGTTTAGAGCATGCATAGCTGATGTCATTGCCCTATGGGAGCAGTTAGAGCAGAGTGGTGAAAGGGGGCTCCTAAAAGAGATGGTGACCAAGTTCCAGATCCACCCTCTCAAAGTCATGCAAGTGTGTCAAATAGACCACTTGGCAAAGCTTGTGAATATACATATAAACAGGAGGCTGTCAGACTGGTAAGTGACTACACATGGGTCTATGAAGTACACTGTGACACACACACAAGGACCTCACATTTCTATTGTCTTTAGTCTCAAAGACCCTGATCCCATCCTGGAAGGAGGAGTTCCAGCCATCAAGGGATTACGCAAACTAGAGTTTGAGTGAGTAGCTCAACGAGTTGAGTTAGTTGTAAAGTAGTTCTGAATAGGTATCTCCTTCTAGGCTTGGTCCGGAGCGAGGGCCCCTGGCTATCCCCAAGCTTTGGGAGTTCTTACCAAACTTGCAGGATCTCCAGCACCTAGAGTAATACACAGCTTTACATCTGGTTTCGACTTAATGCATACATGAAGTGATACTTCTCTCCTTCAGTTTAGAAGACAACAAGATTGGAGACGAAGGAGCTGAGAAGTTGGCTGACGCCCTTGCCTCCCTCTCCTTTCTGGAGGTACTCAAGTGAGTAAAAGTAAATGCTCCTCTCAAATGATGCTTCAACCAATTTCCTGACTGCGAGAATTAAGTCATAGTCGTGGCCAAGCAAGGCGAGATACTTCGACCGTTGAGACTCATCTTGGTCTCAAGGGGCCAAGATGTTGATGCTGTTTAGGGGCCAACTCCAAGTGGGCTTGGTCGGTCCACTCATGGATCACACAGTACTTTTTTGGAGGGCAGAGGTTCTGGGGAATTGGTTGTCTGGGCATGTGTGTTCGGGGATTTGAAGGGGTTTGTCTGTGGTGTATTTTGTGTTTTTCCTGGGGTCTGGCTGGGTGCCCTAATGCCCATAGATGTTTTGTGAGTTGTGTATATTAGACCTAAGAGGTCAAATTATTTATTGGTGACTCAACAGGGTAGGATTAATTAAGCTCAGTTTCTTCCTACTCGCTTTCAGACATGTTGGATTAGGAATTTGTAGACAGGAGATCATTCCAATGTAAATTTGGAGTCAAATTAAACTAAAACAGTCCCTTTCACACTACCTATTTTGCATCGATTCCCCCAGTTGAATAGCCCATACGGAATTGAGATGTAAACTTTAAGTGGTAGTACCGGAAGTGTAAAAGGCGAGATGCCGATTGTGATAAATCATATTCCATGATGTCAGGAAAGAGGAGTGAAGTTCAACACCTGAGTTTTTAACACTGCTGTGTTGAAGCCAGTTGCCACTGTTCTTCTCTGATTTTTTTTTTAATGAAACCTTCAGTTTTGAACAATCGGTGCACTTTAACTAAAGTAAGGGACAGGAAGTGTGCCTCACAGCAGTCAGTGCAGCCCACTGCCTGACTTTGCTTAGCAGGAGTCATGGCTAGCAATAGTGTTAAGTAAAGTCCAGAATATGGAGACTTTCTTCTGTTTTTAAAGTATTTCTATTTAGGAACAATACGCCTTGTGGTAAAATACTTAAGTGGACAAGTACAAGTAAATAGTATGAAAACAGTGTGCCGCCATTGTTATTTCGAGAATGAGGGCCTCGCTTCAGAATAGCCCTGTTTTTTTATGACCATTGTCTTTCATCCCTTCTCCAATTGCTGAACCCCTCTGTCCTAGTTCAACTGTGCTGGTTGAGACAGACGGCCACCCCACAGAACCTGAGATCAGTCCCAGCGTCCTTCCCTAAGGGGAGTTTTACCTTGCCTCTGTCGCCAAGTGCTTGTCCGAACAGAGTTTAGTTGGTTCTCTTTAACGCACGGAGAGCACGGTTCTAGACCTGTTTCATAACTTCTCTTGTGGTCAAGTGCTACATAAACGAAATAGACTTGAACTGAGGAGTTCTGAAGTTATTTGAAGATCCTGTGATAGTGATCCATGAAGGATTATTGTCTTTCTCTGAACAATGTGCATGTTTGACTAAAAACAGAGTTTTTGTGCTTTGTGGTTAACAGTCTGTCCCAGAATTATATCGGAGACAAGGGGGTTAGAAAACTGGTGACCACACTAAAGGATCTACCCAACCTGCACTGTTTAATGTATGTTATTGCACGCACACACGCACGCACACACACACACACACACACACACACACACGTATGTCAGGAATGACCATGTGGGGACCAGTACACACACTGAAGTACCTATGTTTGACCACTTGTCATACACACTTACACACTTAAAATCATGACAATTGCCCTCCCAAGAGACCATTTAAAAAATGAAAACAAAGCATGGGGCCTAATAGGGGGCCATTTTCTAGGGATTTTGTGCATGAGTGACATGTCAGGTGGGTGATCCCACTAGGGTAGAAATACAAACAACACACACAATTGTTAGTGTTGACACAGTAGAGTTGTGTGTTTTCTAATCCCTTTCTTTGTCTTTTCCAGCCTTTATAGCAATGTGATTTCTGACCAAGGAGCCTCCAGTTTATCCACGGTCCTCCCTCACCTGGCTTCCCTGACTGACCTCGAGTAAGAAAGTCATGTTTTATTTTGAGTAATCAGGTGAAGAAAATTGGGGGTTTTTGTTGAGTAGAATCAGTGAAATGAAGATGTGTAGTAGTGTTATTATTGATATGAAGTTGTGTTATTTCAACAGTGTAAAATACAACAAGCTGTCAGATGTTGGTGTGGAGTGTTTGGCAGTTAAACTAAGGGAGTGTAAACAAATGAAGACTTTAAGGTGAGAAAAGTTGTGTTTCCTTTAAATAAAGTTGCCAAGGTCTGGCCTCTTGGAAGATGTAGCTGCCTCAAAATAAAATCTCCCTGCCAGTTAGTCAAGTCTGTAAGTTAATTTGTGACTTTAAGACAAAAGCTTTTTTTACACTGAATTTATGTCACAAATTTTTTGGGGGGGCGTTTTAATTTTGTGAACTGAATGTGTTTCCATTACATTTCATTGAAAACAATTCTGTGTTTTAAAATTAATTAGATAAAAAATCTGTGTAAAAGAAGTCAGTATTTTAAAATGAAAAATCAGTGTATAAAAATTGAATGTAAAATAGTCTAAAAAATGTGTAAAAAAATCTTTGTATAAAATTCAGTGTTTTAAAGTTCAGTGTATAAGAATGTGAAAAAAAAGTATGTGTAAAAAATGTGTGTATAAAAACTGTGTAAAAAAAATTCAGTGTAAAAAAAGTATCTGCAAATTCAATGTAAAAAGATTCAGTGTTTTAAAATTCAGTGTATAAAAATTCAGTGCATAAAATGAGTGTAAAAACTTTGTGTAAAAAATCAGTGTATAAAAATTCAGTGTAAAAAAATTTGTGTAAAAATTTCAGTGTATAACTATTCAGTGTAATAGAGTGGTGTTTTGTTATTGGACTTCTGTGCTCATCACAGTTTGTCCATAACAAACACCGTGTTCACACATAAGGGTGTCCATATGTGCATTTGGCACCAGGACACCCTAGGCCGTAGTTCCATGATCGACTTTGTAGTTGTGTCATCGGATTTGCGGCCTCATGTTTTGGACACTCGGGTAAAGAGAGGGGCGGAGCTTTCTACCGATCACCACCTGGTGATGAGTTGGCTGCGATGGTGGGGGAGGATGCCGGACAGACCTGGCAGGCCCAAACGCATTGTGAGGGTCTGCTGGGAACGTCTGGCAGAGTCTCCTGTCAGAGAAAGTTTCAATTCCCACCTCCGGAGGAACTTTGAACATGTCACGAGGGAGGTGCTGGACATTGAGTCCGAGTGGACCATGTTCCGCACCTCTATTGTCGAGGCGGCTGATCGGAGCTGTGGCCGCAAGTAAGTTGGTGCTTGTCATGGCGGTAATCCTAGAACCCGCTGGTGGACACCAGCGGTGAGGGATGCCGTCAAGCTGAAGAAGGAGTCCTATCGGGTTCTTTTGGCTCATAGGACTCCAGAGGCAGTGGACAAGTACCGACAGGCCAAGCGGTGTGCAGCTTCAGCGGTCGCAGAGGCAAAAACTCGGACATGGGAAGAGTTTGGGGAAGCCATGGAAAATGACTTCCGGATGGCTTCGAAGCGATTCTGGACCACCGTCCGCCGCCTCAGGAAGGGGAAGCAGTGCACTGTCAACACCGTGTATGGTGCGGATAGTGTTCTGCTGACCTCAACTGTGGATGTTGTGGATAGGTGGAAGGAATACTTTGAAGACCTCCTCAATCCCACCAACACGTCTTCCTATGAGGAAGCAGTGCCTGGGGAATCTGTGGTGGACTCTCCTATTTCTGGGGCTGAGGTTGCTGAGGTAGTTAAAAAGCTCCTTGGTGGCAAGGCCCCAGGGGTGGATGAGATCCGCCCAGAGTTCCTTAAGGCTCTGGATGCTGTGGGGCTGTCTTGGTTGACAAGACTCTGCAGCATCGCGTGGACATCGGGGGCGGTACCTCTGGATTGGCAGACCGGGGTGGTGGTCCCTCTCTTTAAGAAGGGGGACCGGAGGGTGTGTTCCAACTATCGTGGGATCACACTCCTCAGCCTTCCCGGTAAGGTTTATTCAGGTGTACTGGAGAGGAGGCTACGCCGGATAGTCGAACCTCGGATTCAGGAGGAACAGTGTGGTTTTCGTCCTGGTCGTGGAACTATGGACCAGCTCTATACTCTCGGCAGGGTTCTTGAGGGTGCATGGGAGTTTGCCCAACCAGTCTACATGTGCTTTGTGGACTCGGAGAAGGCATTCGACCGTGTCCCTCGGGAAGTCCTGTGGGGAGTGCTCAGAGAGTATGGGGTATCGGACTGTCTTATTATGGCAGTCCGATCCCTGTACGATCAGTGTCAAACTTGGTCCGTATTGCTGGCAGTAAGTCGGACACGTTTCCAGTGAGGGTTGGACTCCGCCAAGGTTGCCCTTTGTCACCGATTCTGTTCATAACTTTTATGGACAGAATTTCTAGGCGCAGTCAAGGCATGGAGGGGTTCCGGTTTGGTGGCCGTGGGATTAGGTCTCTGCTTTTTGTAGACGATGTGGTCCTGTTGGCTTCATCTGGCCGGGATCTTCAGCTCTCACTGGATCGGTTCGCAGCCGAGTGTGAAGCGGCCGGAATGAGAATCAGCACCTCCAAATCCGAGTCCATGGTTCGCTCCCGGAAAAGGGTGGAGTGACATCTCTGGGTTGGGGAGGAGACCCTGCCCCAAGTGGAGGAGTTCAAGTACCTAGGAGTCTTGTTCACGAGTGGGGGAAGAGTGGATCGTGAGATCGACAGGCGGATCGGTGCGGCGTCTTCAGTAATGTGGACGTTGTACCGATCCGTTGTGGTGAAGAAGGAGCTGAGCCGGAAGGCAAAGCTCTCAATTTACCTGTCGATCTACGTTCCCATGCTCACCTATGGTCATGAGCTTTGGGTCATGACCGAAAGGATAAGATCACGGGTACAAGAGGCCGAAATTAGTTTCCGCCGCCGTGTGGCGGGGCTCTCCCTTAGAGATAGGGTGAGAAGCTCTGTCATCCGGGAGGAACTCAAAGTAAAGCCGCTGCTCCTCCACATCGAGAGGAGCCAGATGAGGTGGTTCGGGCATCTGGTCAGGATGCCACCCGAACGCCTCCCAAGGGAGGTGTTTAGGGCACGTCCAACCGGTAGGAGGCCACGGGGAAGACCCAGGACACGTTGGGAAGACTATGTCTCCCGGCTGGCCTGGGAACGCCTCAGGATCCCCCGGGAAGAGCTAGACGAAGTGGCTGGGGAGAGGGAAGTCTGGGCTTCCCTGCTTAGGCTGCTGCCCCCGCGACCCAACCTCGGATAAGCGGAAGAAGATGGATGGATGGATGGATGGATAATTCTGTATTTTAAAATAAAAAGAGTATAAAAAATGAGTGTATGCAAATTCAGTGTAAAAACATTCTGTGTTTTAAAATTCAGTTTATAAAAATTCAGTGCAAAAAAAATGAGTGTAAAAAAAATTCAGTGTGTAAAATCAGTGTATAAAAATTCAGGGTGAAAAAAATGTGTGTAAAAAAAATGTCAGTGTAAAAAAAACATTTACCTTTTCAAAAAGCAATACTCACTTCCGTTGAATTAAAACTGACGCTGTTTCTAAGACAGGATTGAGTGCGTCAGTCTTAATTTACCTCAGGTAAATCTTGCATTTTGAAGCAACACATTTTTTGACATAGAATTTTTTCATGCTGAATATTTTTTTGCAGTTGACTTTTTTACACTGATTTTTGTACATTGAATTTTTATGTACCAAAATGTTTTCAGTAAAATTGTCAGCATATTTTGCTGCAAAAAAAAAATTAAGTTCACAAAAAAAAAATGCTAAAAATCTTTTAAATCCCATTGTGAACGACTCTTGCCGTCGTCGTGTGGGTTGCGAGGACCATTCACGAACGACATCGCTTCGCACAGGTTTGACTTTATTTTTCAATAAAGCTGCAATGTCGGTCGGTCACTCTTTCAGCTCCTCCTCCGCTGCTCGCTCCGGTCTGCTTTTCAGCTGCCGTGTCGTCGTCCACCTCTCCTCCCTTGATCTTTCCTCCTTCTCCCCTTTTATACACTGAGAAGAGATAGGCAGATTGTTAGCCGGTGTGTGAGCCACGCACCTGATCTCGATTGCTGCGGCGTCGCTCCCTCTTCGTTCCACCGCATTCTCCGCCTCCTGGCCGCCATCTTGAGCAGGGCCAAAGTGTGTCCTGCCCCGCCGTCGGCCCGTCAGAATCGGAACTCACGGTTACTCGTCTGCAAACTCGTTCACTTGCTATCGTTATTTAAACTAAAAGAGGAAGTACATGTCAGTCGAACTGCATTTGTATCAACGTACTCTGGAACTAAAAGTATCTTGCTTTTACGGTAAAAAATAACCTAACATTTTGATTGTATTACTTTAAATTGAAAAATGGTACCAATGTTATTTTTATGGTAAAATTCAGGTGAGTGAGCTGCTCGTGTCGTTTTTTTCCGGAAAAATCTACAGTTGTTTTTACACTGAATTACTGTAACATGAAAAACAGTACTATGTTTATTTTAACGTTAAAATTTGGGCGACAGCTGGCGTTTTTTTTTTTTTCAACCATAAAGTCTACCTTCATTTTTACAGTGTAATTAGGAAAATGGTACAGCAATTATTTTAATTGGAAAATTTGGGCGAAAGCTGCTAGTTTTTAGGTTTTTTTTGTTTTTTTTAATACCGTAAAATCTACGGCCATTGTTTTTACAGTGCATTACTGTAAGTTGCTAAATATTACTATTATTTTTACTCTAAAATTCTGGCAACAGCTGCAAATGTTTTTTTCTGTAAAATATGCAATCATTGTTTTGACAACGAAGTACTGTAAATTGAAAATCAGTACTAGTGTTATTTTTGATGGAAAAATTCTGGCGACAGCTGCTAGTTTTTGGGTTGTTGTTTTTTTCTTACCGTAAAATCAATGGTCGCTGTTTTTACAGTGCATTACTGTAAATTGCAAAATAGTACTATTATTTTTACACTAAAATTCTGACGACAGCTGCAAGTTTTTACTGTAAAATCTATGGTCATTGTTTTTGCATGGAATTACTGTAAATTGAAAAACAGTACTAGTGTTTTTTTAATGAAAAAATTTTGGCGACAGCTGCAAGTTTTTTACTGTAAAATCTATGGTCATTGTTTTTGCATGGAATTACTGTAAATTGAAAAACAGTACTAGTGTTTTTTTAATGAAAAAATTTTGGCGACAACTGCTAGTTTTGGTTGTTTTTTTGTAATCATAAAATCTACGGCCGTTGTTTTTACAGTGCATTACTGTAAATTGAAAAATAGTACTATTATTTTTAAACTAATATTCTGGCAACAGATGCAAGTTTTTTACTGTAAAATCTGTAATCATTTTTACACCGAACTACTGTAAATAAAAAAAAACAGAACAAGTGTTTTTTATGGAATAATTCTGATGACAGCCGTTAGTTATTTTTTTGTTTTGTTTTTTACTGTAAAATCCATTGCTGTTTTTACAGTGCATTACTGTAAATTGAAAAATAGTACTTTTATTTTTACACTAAAATCTGGCGACAGCTGCAAGTTTTTTACTGTAAAATCTGCAATAATTTTTACACTGAACTACTGTAATTTAAAAATAACAGTACTAGGGTTTTTTTATGGAAAAATTCTGGCGACAGCTGTTAGTTTTTGGTTTGTTTTTTTACTGTAAAATCTTCAGCTGTTTTTACAGTGCATTACTGTAAATTGGAAAAATACTATTATTTTTACCCCAAAATTCTGGCGACAGCTGCACGTTTTTCACTGCAAAATCTGCAATCATTATTTTTACACCGAACTACTGTAAATTGAAAAGCAGTACTAGTTTTATTTTTATGGAAGGCGGCAGCTGCTAGTTTTGGGGGAGTTTCTACCGTAAAATCTACAGCTGTTGTTTTTACAGTGCATTACTGTAATTTGCAAAAAGGGCCCCATTATTATTATTATTATTATAACATTCTGGTGAGGCTACTGCCATTGGATTTGACAATAAAAAGTGAAGTTGTATTGGAAACAGGTTCGCTTCCCGAGCTAAAAGCATTGAGTGACTGCCTCCTTGTCTCCGCCAGGATGTGGAACCAGAGTATTCCGTTCAGAGTCTTTGAGCGACTACAGCTGCACGACTCCAGGATACTTTGGCAGTAAAGATCCACACACGTTTACTTTTCTTTTGCACATCAAACCAATATTTGTGTGTACAAATACTACGGTTGGTACACACTGAAATACATTTGCACTAACAAGGAAATGCTACATTTGTTCAAATTGTCAACACATTTCTTCAATCATTTTACTACATGGTTTTGTATTTATTATCATTAAAAAAGACTTCCTTCATGTTAATACATGTATTATTATGGAGCTACTTTTGTTTAGCACTTTGGAGAATCATTTTAGTAATTTAGGTCATTTATTTGTAGCTTATTTTTACCTCTGCCACTTGAATTAAAGTTAAAACATGTCCTTTATGCAGTTTGTCTTCAATCAAACTTCTATTCTTACAGTAAGATTGGCACAACTTCAAAGTATGGCCAGCAGAGGTCGTCCTTTGTTGCTGCTATGTGCGACAGTCCACTTATTGTAAGGGTGAAGCAGCACCCCCATGTGGACACAGCGTGGCACGGCAGCCACAGCAAGGAAAGGTGGCTGCTGCACCCACAAGAACAGAACTGGTCTTTTCAAGGTGACCTTGACACACCCTTCGTGGTGTCACACCCACGTTGACTTTTGTCTTGCAGCTAACCACGCATTTCAAATCAAACGTACAAGTTTTCACGGCTCGGAGAACAAAATGCGGCTCAGAAAGGTTCATTCCAGTAGGCACAAATTCCATACATTGTTCATGAGAAAGGACGCAAAAGAAAAAGGCTCCGCTTTTGCTACCGGAGTTTTTGTTTATTCTGAAGATTTTGACCACTGATTTGCGATCACAGCCATAGGAGAGTCACCTGGCATCCTTGACCTCATTTTGGTCAGTTGTGAGGCACTGATACGCTGAAATAAGGCAAGTTGGATGAGACGTTTGCCTCAAGCCATTGGCGCCTTACCGCAACTCAAAGCGGTTGCCTAGCAACCAAAAACAACGGCGAGTTTACAGCTGTTTTAAAGTGCTTCCAACGTCGCAGAGTGTTATAAGTTGACAGACTAACACCTCAAATTGATCTCTAAACAACACAAGGTACGCATTGTTGGAACAATCAAGTTAAACCTGCTGCAAGTTGCTAAAGTAACTGCCGTTTAAGACACAAGAGGCACTGACGTCATCGATCTGCCGCTATGCCAAAAGCTAAAGGGAAGACGGAAAGCCCGAAATCTTCGGTGTCAGACGACACAGGACACAACTGGGACCAAGATTTGAGACTGGACACAGGACATGATGGGGAACAAGGAGCACTACTAAAAATACTCCATGAATTAAAAGAAGGTTGGATAGAAATGAAAGAAGAAATTAAAGAAATAAAAAAAGAGCTGAAAAAAGCAATGGAAGAACACAAACAAGATGTGAAAAGTCTGCAGCAAAATATTGAAAGTTTGCAAACTCAAATCATCACCAGAAAAAATGAAGTCTCTGATATGTGCCAACAATGGAAGACCTTTCAAGAAGATATGCGCCAACAAATGAAGACCCTTCAAGAAGCCAACTACATGCTGTGGAATATCATAGATGAAATGGAGCAGGATAAACGAATGAATGATATAATCGTGACAGGGCATCGAATTAAACCAAGATCTTATGCGAAGGCTGTGAATAATGTAGGTGAACCAGATGAAATGGATCTTGTCTCGGCAGAACAGCAACTGGTCAACTTTCTGCAATCAAAGGAAATTGAAATCAATATTGATACCATCGAAACATCCATCCCACTGAACAGAAGAGACAACAACGCCACTCCAGTTGTGCTCGTGAAATTCGTAAACAGAAAATCTAAAATGGCATTGTTGAGACAGGGAAAGAAGCTGAAGGGAACAAATGTGTACATGAATGAGCATCTCACTAAACGTAATGCTGGAATCGCCAAGAAAGCACGCGACTTGAGAAAGCAGGGAAAAATCCAGGGAACTTGGAGCGCCAACTGTAAAATCTACATCAAGCTGAATGGAGGTCCAGAAGCAAGAGTAATTGTTGTCAATGACATCAAAGACCTGGACAAATTTTAAGTTTACACAGCTTCCACAACAACGATGATAATGGACTCTGACAGAAAACAAGCACCTAAACTCAACATCAACACTACTACGCTGCAACGGACGACTAAAAAAGAAGACCTAGATTCAGGACTGCATCCATCTACACTTATAGAGATTATTGAAACGACATCAAAGATTGTTGAGCAAGGAAATATGGAACTACAAAACTTCTGCAACAAAGAGCACAAAAACCAGGATTTGGAAAACAATATAGATCCAGATACAAATGTTTTTTCCCACATTAGTAATAATTGTTTTTATTACACAGATGAACAATACAATAGCATCATTAAAAGTGACAACACATTGTCAATTATTCATTTTAATAGCAGAAGCTTGTATGCAAACTACCACAATATTAATAACTTTTTGGATCACATCAAAGAACCCTTCAAAGTGATCGCCATCACAGAAACATGGATTGATGATAAAAAAGGAATAGATTTTGATCTGGAAGGATATGAACTAAACTATATTAACAGAACCAACAAAAATGGAGGAGGAGTAGCTGTGTATGTGATGAAGAACCTGAACTACAAAGTATAGATAATATCTTAGAATGTATTACCATTGAAATATGTCAGGAAAATAGCAAAAACATACTAATCAGTTGTATATACCGATCACCTAAGTCAAGTATAGAAACATTTGAAGAATGGATCAAGGCAACTTACATGGACAATGGTAAAAAAATAATTTTCTTATGCGGTGACTTTAATATTGACTTATTGAACCCAAACAAGCAAAAGTTTATTGATGACTTCATTGATACAATGTACAGCATCAGTTTATATCCTAAAATCACAAAGCCAAGCAGAATCACAGGACACTGTGCTACGCTTATTGATAATATGTTTACTAATGATTTTGATAACAGTACTAATAACCGACGTTAGTGATCATCTGCCAGTTTTTACAATTATATGATGGAAACTGCAGAAAGAACATGGAAGACAAAAGGACATTTCAAAGACTGTGCACAGAGAAGAGGATGATTGATTTCAAAATGGAGCTACAAAAGCAAGATTGGGACAATGTGTACAATGAAAATGAGGTTGATGAAGCATATGAACATTTCTTAAAGAAGTTCATAATACTTTATGACAAACATTGCCCATGGAGACAACTCAGTAGTAAACAGAGAAAGAATAATCAACCATGGATGACAAAAGGATTAAAAAATGCTTGTAAGAAGAAGAATACACTATATAGAAAATGTATAGTACAAAGAACTACAGAGGCAGAAGTTAAGTACAATAAGTATAAAAACAAGTTAACAAACATACTACGATCATGTAGAAAATAATATTACAGTGAATTATTGGACAGGAACAAAAATAATATGAGAGCAACATGGGGCATTCTCAATAGCATTATAAAAAATGGCACTAAGAGGGACTACCCCCAATACTTCTTAGACGGAAATAAATATAATGACAACATAAAGGAAGTAGTTGAAAGCTTTAATAACTACTTTGTAAATATTGGCCCAAAATTGGAAGAAAGGATTCCAGACCCAGTTTCAATTGAGGACTATTATGATACCAATTCCAACTCCATGTTCCTCAGTAATGTGACACAGGAGGAAATAGTTAAAATTGTGAAAAAATGTAAATCAAAGACTTCAACTGATTGTAACGGAATTGATATGGATACGATAAAAAAGGTTATTGATGAGATCTCAGGACCATTAATGTATATTAGTAACCTATCATTTCAAACAGGTACATTTCCAAACAAAATGAAAATAGCTAAAGTTGCACCAATTTATAAGACTGGAGATAAACATCTATTTACAAATTATAGACCTGTTTCTTTACTTCCACAATATTCTAAAATCATCAAAAAACTGTTCAATAACAGATTAGAGAGTTTCATAAATAAAAATAGAATACTCGAAGAGAACCAATATGGATACAGAGCTAATGTTTCAACTTCAATGGCTTTAATTGAAATCACAGAAGAAATTACCAATGCAATAGATAGTAAAAAAAAAGTGCGGCAGCAGTGTTTATGGATCTAACTAAAGCATTTGACACAATCACAATATTTTAATTAAAAAACGAGAACGATATGGCATCAGAGGGTTAGTCTTAAATTGGATAAGAAGTTATCTAACGAACAGGAAACAATATGTGAAGCTAGGCGAACACACTTCCACAATGCTAAATATATCCTGTGGTGTACCTCAGGGATCAATACTAGGACCTAAATTATTCAATCTCTATATAAATGACATTTGTAAAGTTACAAGATATTTACAGTTAGTATTATTTGCGGATGATACAACAGCGTTTTGTTCAGGAGAGAACACTCAGAAGATAATACAAATAATAACAGAAGAAATGAACAAATTAAAAAAATGGTTTGACCAAAACAGACTATCATTGAATCGCAGTAAAACTAAAATAATGCTATTTGGTAACAGTAGAAAAGAAAGTAAAACACAAATACAAATAGACGGAATAGAAATTGAAAGAGTAAATGAAACCAAATTTCTAGGTATAATGATTAATGATAAATTGAACTGGAAATCTCATGTAAAAAATATACAACATAAAGTAGCGAGAAATACGTCAATAATGAATAAAGCCAAGTATGTTCAAGACCAAAAATCACTTCATATTCTCTACTGCTCACTATTGTTACCATATCTGAGTTTCTGTGTAGAAATATGGGGAAATAATTACAAAAGTACACTTCATTCACTAACAGTGTTACAAAAAAGATCAGTTAGAATAATACATCATGTTGGGTATAGAGAACATACAAACCCTGTATTTATTGAATCAAAGATACTGAAATTCCACCACATGGTGGAATTGCATACAGCTAAGATTATACACAAAGCAAACTATAACCTGCTTCCCAAGAATATACAACAATTCCTCTCAACAAAAGAAGAGAAATATAATCTTAGAGAAAAATGTAATTTAAAACATTTGTATGCACGTACAACACTTAAGACCTTCAGTATATCAGTATGTGGAATTAAATTATGGAATGGATTAAGCAAAGCAATCAAACAATGTACTAATATCATCCACTTCAAGAAACTCTTCAAACTGGAAGTGTTTACAAAGTACAAAAAAGAAGAACTATGATAAACATTCTGATTTTACTCACCCATTCATTCTCAAAATAATCTTACTTATCTCATCGTATGGAATAAAACTTGCTTCACCAATTATTTATTTGTTTATTTATTTTTATCGTGATTACTTATTACTTAAGGAGTATACATTGTGAATACATTGAGAACAGGAAGTGAACAAAAGTTTTAGCAAGTGTTATGTAAAGAAAAGGGGTAGGATTAAATAAGCTGTGCTTCTTCCTACTCCTTTTCAAACATGTTGAAAAGAGAAACTAGAAATTGTGATGTATCTTGTTGTATGCTTGCATGTTCGAAATAAACTCAAACTGAAACTCAAACTCAATATTGTCTGACGAGAAGAAAATTAAAATACAATATTTTTGCCAACATAAAAACGACAACTCAACAAACACACAAAGAGCAACTTCCTGTAAGCATGCGGCGGTAACTCTCAACGTGTCCTGAGGTGCAATTTTGACATTTAATTGAATATGTATGTATGTATGTATATGTGTATGTATAATACATATATGTGTGTGTGTATACATACATACACACACACACACACACACACACACACATATATATATCAATCAATGTTTATTTATATAGCCCTAAATCACAAATGTCTCAAAGGACTGTACAAACCATTACGACTACGACATCCTCGGAAGAACCCACAAAAGGGCAAGGAAAACTCACACCCCGTGGGCATACATACACACAGACATAAACACATGTACAAACATACTGTATATACACTTATATATAAATATACCTATATATATATATATATATATATACATACATAACATATATATATACACATATATTTGTAACATTATATATATATAATATATATATATTATATATATATATATATATATGAGGTGGCGACTTGTCCAGGGTGTACCCCGCCTTCCACCCGACTGTAGCTGAGATAGGCGCCAGCGCCCCCCGCAACCACGAAAGGGAATAAGCGGTAGAAAATGGATGGATATATATATATATATAGACATATAGATATATTCACATATATATGTGTATATATACAGTATATACAAACCCTGTTTCCATATGAGTTGGGAAATTGTGTTAGATGTAAATAAAAACGGAATACAATGATTTGCAAATCTTTTTCAACCCATATTCAATTGAATGCACTACAAAGACAAGATATTTGATGTTCAAACTCATAAACTTTAATTTTTTTTTGCAAATAATTAACTTAGAATTTCATGGCTGCAACACGTGCCAAAGTAGTTGGGAAAGGGCATGTTCACCACTGTGTTACATCACCTTTTATTTTAACAAGACTCAAACGTTTGGGAACTGAGGAAAATAATTGTTGAAGCTTTAAAAGTGGAATTCTTTCCCATTCTTGTTTTATGTAGAGCTTCAGTCGTTCAACTGTCCGGGGTCTCTGCTGTCGTATTTTACGCTTCATAATGCGCCACACATTTTCGATGGGAGACAGGTCTGGACTGCAGGCGGGCCAGGAAAGTACCCGCACTCTTTTTTTACAAAGCCACGGAGTTGTAACACGTGCTGAATGTGGCTTGGCACTGTCTTGCTGAAATAAGCAGGGGCGTCCATGAAAAAGACGGCGCATAGATGGCAGCATATGTTGTTCCAAAACCTGTATGTACCTTTCAGCATTAATGGTGCCTTCAAAGACGTGTCCCATGCCTTGGGCTCGAATGCACCCCCATACCATCACAGATGCTGTCTTTTGAACTTTGCGTCGATAACAGTCTGAATGGTTCGCTACCTCTTTGGTCCGGATGACACGATGTCGAATATTTCCTAAAACAATTTGAAATGTGGACTTCTCAGACCACAGAACACTTTTCCACTTTGAATCAGTCCATCTTAGATGATCTCGGGCCCAGAGAAGCCGGCGGCGTTTCTGGATGTTGTTGATAAATGGCTTTCACTTTGCATAGTAGAGCTTTAACTTGCACTTACAGATTTAGCGACGAACTATATTTAGTGACAGTGGTTTTCTGAAGTGTTCCTGAGCCCATGTGGTGATATCCCTTAGAGATTGATGTCGATTTTTGATACAGTGCCGTCTGAGGGATTAAAGGTCACGGTCATTCAATGTTGGTTTCCAGCCATGCCGCTCACGTGTAGTGATTTCTCCAGATTCTCTGAACCTTTTGATGATATGATGGACCGTAGATGTTGAAATCCCTAAATTTATTGCCATTGCACTTTTGAGAAACGTTGTTCTGAAACTGTTTGACTATTTGCTCACGCAGTTGTGGACAAAGGGGTGTACCTCGCCCCATCTTTTCTTGTGAAAGACTGAGCATTTTTTTGGGAAGCTGTTTTTATACCCAATCATGGCACCCACCTGTTCCCAATTAGCCTGCACACCTGTGGGATATTCCAAATAAGTGTTTGATGAGCATTACTAAACTTTATCAGTATTTATTGCCACCTTTCCGAACTTCTTTGTCACGTGTTGCTGGCATCAAATTCTAAAGTTAATGATTATTTGCAAACAAAAAAATGTTTATGAGTTTGAACATCAAATATGTTGTCTTTGTAGCATATTCAACTGAATATGGGTTGAAAATGATTCTGTTTATATTTACATCTAACACAATTTCCCAACTCATATGGAAACGGGATTTATATATATATATATTAGGGGTGTGGGGAAAAATCTGATTTGAATACAAATCGAATGAAATACATTGTGCGATTCAGAATCGATTCTCATTTTTTTAAAAATCGATTTTTTAAATTTTTTTTATCAATCCAACAAACCACTACACAGCAATACCATAACAATGCAATCCAATTCCAAAACCAAACCTGACCCAGCAACACTCAGAACTGCAATAAATAGAGCAATTGAGAAGACACAAACACGACAAAAATTGTGAAACAAAAATGAATATTATCAACAACAGTATCAATATTAGTTATAATTTCAGCATAGCAGTGATTAAAAATCCCTCATTTACATTATCATTAGACATTTGTAAAAATGAAAAAAAGAACAATAGTGTCACAGTGGCTTACACTTGCATCGCATCTCATAAGCTTGACAACACACTGTCCAATATTTTCACAAGGATAAAATAAGTCATATTTTTGGTTCGTTTAATAGTTAAAACAAATTTACATTATTGCAAACAGTTGAAAAAACATTGTCCTTTACAATTATAAAAGCTTTTTACAAAAATCTACTACTCTGCTAGCATGTCAGCAGACTGGGGTAGATCCTGCTGAAATCCTATGTATTGAATGAATACAGAATCCTTTTAAATCGGGAAAAAAAATATTTTTTCAATCCAGAATCGAATCGAATGGAAAAAAATCGATATATTATCGAATCGGGACCCCAAGAATCAATATTGAATCGAATCGTGGGACACCCAAAGATTCACAGCCCTAATTATATATATATATACATATTGCGCTCTACCACGGTATCGAGCACTATTCTCTGGATAATCCAATCAAGACATATATATATATATATATATATATATATATATATATATATATATATATATATGTATCTACATGCATACATATCAGTGGTTCTTAACCTTGTTGGAAGTACCGAACCCCACCAGTTTCATATGCGCATACACCGAACCCTTCTTCAGTGAAAAATAAAATGCTTTTGTTTTTTGTTTTCAAATTCAAGACAAAGTTAAATGTTTTTTTTTACTGGTGCACAAAATGAACCGTGCATGAACATCACCTTGTTCAAAGAACAAAACCAACACAGTGCATGAACTCACAACAAATTACACACCTGCAAATCAGATGGAAAATTAGTCAGTTAGATACGACCTCTTTTTATTGTCATTCAAATTTGAACTTTACAGTACAGATAAGAACATCATTTTGTTGCATTAGCTCGCTGTAGTCTAGGATAAAAGAGCAATAAGATGCAGGTATAAATAAATAGATTACTGTACAGATAAATAAATTGCACTTTTGCATATGCATCCACGTTTATGGATGTATGTTATATGGTCTTTATATTCCAGCGAGTTAATCCGTTTTGGGGGGGGGGGGGGGGGGATTGAGGGGATTATTAAGAGTCTTCTGGCCTGAGGGAATAAGATGTTAGAGAACCTGGAGGTTCTGCCACGGAGGCTTTGGAATCTCTTTCTAGAGTCCAGCAATGAAAACAGTCCTTGGTGCGGTTGGGAGAAGTCTCTGCAGATTTTCTGAGCCCTGGTCAGGCAGCGGCTTTTTGCGATTTCCCGGATAGGAGGAAGAGGAGCCCTGATTATCTTTTTTGCCGTCCTCACCACTCTCTGCAGAGATTTCCAGTCTTAGGCACTGTAGGCTCCAGTCCAGACAGACATGCAGTTGGTCAGTAGGCTCTCGATAGTGGCGCTGTAGAATGTGGTGAGGATAGGAGAAGCGAGCTGTGCTCTTTTCATCCGACGCAAAAGAACATTGTTTGGGAGTAACATGCCGATAGGGAGAAGTTTTTATTTACATCTCAGCAGCGCAGAGATGTCCCCAGCCGATACACAGGCAAGCAGTACATGGCCACCGGATCGGACCGGACCCCCTCCACAAGGGAGAGTGGGACATGAAGGAAAAAGAAAAGAAACCGCAGATCAACTGGTCTAAAAAGGGAGTCTATTTAAAGGCTAGAGTATACAAATGAGTTTTAAGGTGAGACTTAAATGCTTCTACTGAGGTGGCATCTCGAACTGTTACCGGGAGGGCATTCCAGAGTACTGGAGCCCGAAATGAAAACGCTCTATAGCCCGCAGACTTTTTTTGGGCTTTGGGAATCACTAATAAGCCAGAGTCCTTTGAACGCAGATTTCTTGCCGGGACATATGGTACAATACAATCGGCAAGATAGGATGGAGCTAGACCGTGTAGTATTTTATATGTAAGTAGTAAAACCTTAAAGTCACATCTTAAGTGCACAGGAAGCCAGTGCAGGTGAGCCAGTATAGGCGTAATGTGATCAAACTTTCTTGTTCTTGTCAAAAGTCTAGCAGCCGCATTTTGTACCAACTCTAATCTTTTAATGCTAGACATGGGCAGACCCGAAAATAATATGTTACAGTAATCGAGACGAGACGTAACCAAACGCATGGATAAGGATCTCAGCGTCTTTAGTGGACAGAATGGAGCAAATTTTAGCGATATTACGGAGATGAAAGAAGGCCGTTTTAGTAACGCTTTTAATGTGTGACTCAAAGGAGAGAGTTGGGTCGAAGATAATACCCAGATTCTTTACCAAGTCGACTTGTTTAATTGTTTGGTTGTCAAATGTTAGAGTTGTATTATTAAATAGAGGTCGGTGTCTAGCAGGACCGATAATCAGCATTTCCGTTTTTTTGGCGTTGAGTTGCAAAAAGTTAGCGGACATCCATTGTTTAATTTCATTAAGACACGCCTCCAGCTGACTACAATCCGGCGTGTTGGTCAGCTTTAGGGGCATGTAGAGTTGGGTGTCATCAGCATAACAGTGAAAGCTAACACCGTATTTGCGTATGATGTCACCTAGCGGCAGCATGTAGATGCTGAAGAGTGCAGGGCTAAGGACCGAACCCTGGGGAACTCCACACGTTACCTTAACGTAGTCCGAGGTCATACGTTATGGGAGACGCACTGCACCCTGTCAGTAAGATAAGAGTTAAACCAAGACAGGGCTAAGTCTGACATACCAGTTCGTGTTTTGATACGTTCTAATAAAATATTATGATCGACGGTACCGAAAGCAGCGCTAAGATCGAGGAGCAGCAACATAGATGACACATCAGAATCCATCGTTAGCAATAGATCATTAGTCATTTTTGCGAGGGCTGTCTCCGTAGAATGATTTGCCCTGAAACCGGATTAAAAGGTTTCACATAGATTGTTAAACGCTAAGTGTTCATTTAACTGCTCCGCAACAATTTTTTCGAGGATTTTTTGAATAAAGGGAAGGTGAGACACCGGTCGGTAGTTCACCATGAGGTCAGGATCGAGGTTAGGTCTTTTAAGAAGAGGATGAATAACCGCTTTTTTGAATGCTAGGGGAACAGTGCCAGAGGAAAGTGATAAGTTTATAATATTTAGCACTGATGGACCTAATAATACAAAGAGCTCCTTGATAAGTTTCCCAGGAAGAGGGTCAAGTAAACACGTTGTTTGTTTCATTCCATTTACACATTGTAACAATTCCTCTAATGTTATTTCCTCAAAATGAGAGAAACTATTTTGGAGGGCAGTATCCGCCGTATATACAGTTGTATCTGTGTTAATAGAACCCAGTTGTAGCTGGGACGCATTGTCTTTAATCTCCTTTCTAATGACTTCAATTTTCTTATTAAAGAATTGCATAAAGTCATCAGCTGAGTGGGTGGAGCTACTGGAAGGAGTCCCTTGTTGGGTTAGCGATGCTATCGTACTAAACAAAAATTGAGGATCGTTTTTATTACGGTGGATGAGATTTGAGTAATATTTAGCTTTAGCTAAGGTAAGCATGCGTTTATAAGTTATTAAACTATCACTCCATGCTTGATGGTGCACCTCAAGTTTAGTCGTGCGCCATTTGCGTTCCAGCTTTCTACATAATAATTTCTGAGCTCTAGTTTCTTCTGTAAACCACGGGGTACGCTTTTTTGGAGCCTTTTTTAACTTTAGCGGTGCTATGTTATCAATGGTTTCGCGCAGGGCGTCGTCAATGTTGTTAGTGAGGTTATCAATAGAGCCCACATACTTTGGGAATGGTGCCATTACTGATGGCAGTAGGTCAGCAAGAGTTGTCGTTGTGGCAGCGTTAATGTTGCGGCTGCTATAGAAGTTATTATTATTATTAGTTTGACGAACATGCGTCTGAACCTCGAATTTTATAAGGTAATGATTGGACAATACTTTAGTATAAGGGAGTATCGTAATTTTGGAAACGGTGATACCCCTGACAAGCACTAGGTCTATCGTATTACCGTTGCGATGCGTGGGTTCATTTATTATTTGTGTAAGACCACAGCTATCAATTATAGTCTGGAGCGCTGCGCACGGTGGGTCCGATGGGGTATTCATATGGATATTAAAGTCCCCCATTATGATTATATTATCGGCGTGCGTCACTAGATCAGCAACAAACTCTGAGAATTCATTGATAATGTACATACTGTATAGATACACATATATACTGTATACACTACGGCTGGGCGATATATCAATATAAGCGATATATCACGGGTTTGTCTCTGTACGATATAGAAAATGACTATATCGTGATATTCGAGTATACGTTCTCACGCAGTTGCTTTTAGCTGCGGGCATTACACTACAGCAGGGGTAGGGAACCTATGGCTCTAGAGCAAAATGTGGCTGTTTTGATGACTGCATCTGGCTCTCAGATAAATCTTAGCTGACATTGCTTAACACGATGAGTAATGAATAATTCCGCTGGTAATCACGATGTTAAAGATAACGTTCAAAATATAAGACATTCTAATGCATTTTAATCCATCCATCCGTTCCAACCACGCCCGTTCAATAAATACAATTTTTATTAAAAAGAATTAGAGACCTATTACACTCTAAAAATGTTGGTCTTACTTAAAATATGCACGCATTTAGTTGAATTTAGTGTGAAAAAATATGATATGGCTCTCAAGGAAATACATTTTAAAATATTTGGCTTTCATGGCTCTCTCAGCGAAAAAGGTTCCCGACAACTGCACTAAAGGCTCTTCTCACTCCTTGTGTCTCCTTCTCACAGACAGCAAGCACAGCTTCTTACACACGTCACATACGTAAACGCCCTCGCAGAGCAGAGAGGTAGCAGACTGGGTAACGTTAGCTGTGATGCTAGCAGAGCCGTGAGAGTGGTAATACGAGACAAAAAAGGTGCTAATCTGATAACAAATGAAGGAATAATTAATTCCCAAGAAAAACAGCACAGGGTCCATCGTATAGTGGTGGTTTGCCTTCAAGCGGGATAAATTTGAATAGACAACTTTAATTTGTCAAGTTTGGGGCACAAGCGTTGCTACCAAAAGTAGCATTACTGCTAATATGTAGCATCATTTGAAAAGTCACCTGCTAAAGAATGAAAAGTGCTTGAAACTGCATGTCAACATCTCCATTCGGTGCCACATCCACAAAATGCCAAAGCATTCCTGATCAACACCGTATGAAAAAAAAAATCAACAACAAAAGAAGATAATGTCCGCAGTAAACTACCACATTGCAAAGGACAAACACTATTTGGTTTCCTATTATGCAGCTTATTTTTATTTGACACTTTATTGACACCTGTTCTTTCCTTTTAACAACACTCAGTAAACATTTGGGAACTGAGAAGACCAATTTTTGAAGATTTTCAGGTGGAATAATTTCCCATTCTTGCTTGATGTACAGCTCAAGTTGACATCATGCACTAAAGTGCACTTTGTTTTAAACTAGTGTAGTTGGGTTCTTTACAAAAAGTACACTTTAATTTAGTGTTGTTTTGACATGTCATCTTAGTGAAATCATGCAAAAAAGTGCACTCCTTGCTTGTTTTAAAATGTCTGACAATCTTGCACTGTTTTGATGTGACATGAATGTGTGTGCCACAGCTCAATAACTGTTTAATAAATACACTTTTGGTCAATTGACTTAGTTGTGATTTCCTTCTCTGCATAAAAGTTAAAATGAGCGTATATTGATAAACAAGAATGTTTAATGTAGACATATAGAATCATCATTCTGCTGTGATTATGAATGAATGGTTTATTTTGAGACATGCAAACAAAACAAGAGAATGACATAAAATACAAAAGAAATATATAGATACATTATTTTTACACCTACATTGAAAACATTACATGTGACTAATCTTTTGTAGATGTCAAGATTGGCTCAAAAGGGAGTGGGAAGAAGTAAACTTATTAGGTCCCACCCCTAT
>NC_084617.1:29043847-29071347 GCF_033978795.1 Nerophis ophidion
GACCCTAGGCCCCATCCTTGTTTATGAATGACTGAGCATTTCATGGAAGCTGCTTTTATACCCAATCATTGCACCCACCTGTTCCCAATTAGCCTGTTCACCTGTGGGATGTTCCAAATATGTGTTTGATGAGCATTCCTCAACTTTCTCAGTCGTTTTTGCCACGTGTGCCAGCTTTTTTGTAACATGTTGCAGGCATCAAATTCCAAATTAGCTAATATTTGCAAAACAATTGGGTTTCTCAGTGGGAACATTAAATATCTTGTCTTTGCAGTCTATTCAATTGAATGTAAGTTGAAAAGTATTCGCAAATCATTGTACTCTGTTTTTATTTATCATTTACACAACGTGCCAACTTCACTGGTTTTGGGTTTTGTAATTTGCAACATGAAGAATAAATCAGCCATTTCTCTGCCAAACATGGTTTTATTTCACTCGCCAACGAGCGGAATCTGTGCGTGACTTCTTTCGCAGAACGCGGATAATGAAACAATTTGTCGTTATTGCTTCGAGGTAACGTGAACATAAAACCAAAATCCTTAGGGATGAAAATAAAAACAGCATCAAGAGTCCTGTTCATTTAAAAATTATAATTAGTATGCATAATAATTCAAGTTGTTATTAGGGGTGCAATCGCCATTTTAAATCCATTCATAACTTTCATAAATGTATTAAAAAAAATAATTAAAAATGTGTAGTTTTTTTTTTTAGTTAAGAAAAACATTTACATTTTTTTTTTTGGAAGATTCCATTTTTAAAAAGGAGGTATTTTAAATGAGTCTCATTGTAATTATTACACTAAATAATAGCAGGAATGGGACTGCCCAAACATTCACACCCCTAATAATTCTTGTGCAAAACTAACTGAAGTGATTTTTACTAAAAGTCTCTATGAGCGCAAAAACAAATGTTCTTAATGCGTGTCATACTTGGCCAGGCTTCTGATGAACACACGTCGTACTTCCTGTCACCCACTTTTCCTAGCGTGAGAGTCCGCCACACAACATTCTCCTGGCTAATTAAGTTCATCGAGAGCAATTACTTGCATTGTCTTGATGACGTTCAGGGTGTGCACACTCTGAAACGTGCTCGCCACTTCCCGTCCCCGTGTCCCTCGTGGAGGACGCAAAGCTAAGAGTCCAGGTCTCTTCCCGAGGACTGGAGTGGAAGACTTGGTGGTTATCTAGCGAGACCACCTGGCATCATGTAGAAAAGACACAGCGTTACTGATAATAATGACCGCTTAAAAATATATATTTATATGCAAATATATGTTAGGTCAGGAAAAAACATCCATACAAGCCTGTTGTGCAGGTTTCCCTGCTCTTCAGGGGATTTTATAATATATATATATATATATATATAAGAAAAACAATTTCCCAACTCATATGGAAACAGTGTTTGTATAAATATATATATATACATTTAACAAAAGGCGAGAGAGAGAGAGAGAGAGAGAGAGAGAGAGAGAGAGAGAGAGAGAGAGAGAGAGAAAAGAAAAACACTGACAAATAAATGAATAAAACTGTAAATTTGTTAAATCATTAAATCTTGAAATAATTAATTAAATCATGAAATAAAGAAAGCATTAATTAATCAAAAAATTGTAATCTTACATTAAAAAGTATCTTATTTCAATTAAAATTAATTGAACAATGTTTCGGTAATTCTTTAGATGTATTTATTTGTTGCCATTTGACGCTGCAGAACCCACACAAAATACTTAAATGTACCATTGAATAATTCATCAAATTGTGAAATAATTAAATCAGTAACTACATGATTTAAAAATGTACTTAAATATTGAAATAAGAGACTGAATAAGTTAATGACACTTTGATTAACACGTTTGTGTATTTAATTCCAATGATGGTTAACGGCAGTTAAACTCATTCATATAATAGTGTCCAAATAAATATTACAAAATAATAAAATTGTGAAATCAAATAATGAAATATTTAAGGGATTAAAATTACTAAAACATTCAAATAATAAATTAAATGACCAAATTATTAAATATTTTACCTCGAATAAGTCCATGACACTTTGAATAACAGATTTATGCATTTAATTCCATTCATTTTAAATGTACACACACACACATATACATATATATATCTATATATATATACATATATATATATATATATATATATATATATATATATATATATAGATATATATATAGATATATATATATATACATATACATATATATATATTAGGGCTGCAACAACTAATCGATTAAATTTGATTATAAATATATTTGGCGATTAATTTAGACATCGATTCGTTGGATGTGGCGCAGTGGAAGAGTGGCCGTGCGCAACCTGAGGGTCCCTGGTTCAAATCCCACCTAGTAACAACCTCGTCACATCCGTTGTGTCCTGAGCAAGACACTTCACCCTTGCTCCTGATGGGTGCTGGTTGGCGCCTTGCATGGCAGCTCCCTCCATCAGTGTGTGAATGGGTAAATGTGGAAGTAATGTCAAAGCGCTTTGAGTACCTTGAAGGTAGAAAAGCGCTATACAAGTACAACCCATTTATGTATGCAATGAGCAGGCGCAGAGGCCTTACCTTTTTTTTTTTTTTTAGAATTGTTTTTTTCCCCCTAAACCTTTATTTAACAACTGCAATATTTACAAACAGCTGAAAAACAATAATCAAAATAAGTACGAAAACAGTACAAAACAGCGCCAGGCTAAGTCACATGTGGCAGTGAGCCAGCACATGATGTGTCATGTGCAGCTCACGTGACCACGCCGTCTCCTTTGTGGAAAAAGTTCAAAAAATGGCGGAGGGAAACAGTACGGATAGTTCAGCGGAGAAACATCTCGAGGTTATTGCTTCAATAGAGAAAAGTGTACGACATAAGTCGTCCAAAGTGTCGAAACACTTTACTTTAAAGACTTCAAAGAAGACATTTCCTGCAAAACGTGCAGCATGGACATCGCGTGGCACGGAAGGACAACATTGCTTCGGCAGCACCTGAAGAGGAGCCACAGATGAAGGGAAGAACTCACGGTACGTAACTTTTTTTAAGTCCATAGTCCGAGTATATTGATCCGTTGTGTCCGTCTTTATGTGTTTTTAATATTTTGTTAACGAGGATATTTTTTTCTGGAAGCGCAGCAGCAACTGTTGTGTATTAACTTTCAGAGTGTTAGGAACTTTTTGGATAGTGCGGTGACTTCATTTTCTGTGTTGTTTTGAGTCGCAACAGGCATTCATTCATAAGTTCAGCTTTTTTATGAGTAACTTTATCGTTATGTCTTTGTTGCAACGCGGGGCTGATAATGTGTCTCCGGCACATTTGACTCCGTTTTGAGAGAGAAAACGCATGTATAAACGTAACGGATCAAACTTGAGTGACGCTTTAGTATAACTAAACGTTATAAAGGTGCTGGAATATTTCATGCTATTATTCAGAGGTAGCCTAAAGTGAATCCTTTATTATTCACAACAGAAACATGTACTATATCTGTTCCAGTTTTGATCTGAAGAGTTACATTTCTGTATTGATATTGGTGTATTCTGCAACTCCAATGTCCATTTATTTAATTTAGTTGTTTTTTTAATGTGGTGGCGTATTTGTCTTTTATGTCAGAAATCATTAATAAAATCAACTGGGTATGTATTGAGTAAATGATGCTAATATGTACATTCATAATACGGTTTCTCTCATTTCAGAAAGAAACAAGGAAGCATTAGAGACTTGGTACAAAGGAAGGTGTGCACACCACAGCAAGCGGCTGCACTGACTGATGCTATCCTGAATATGTTGCTAACTGACATGGGGCGACTAACGATGGTGGAGGATGAAGTTTTTAGACAAATGATTCACGTCCTCAACCCTGGTTTAACTCTTCCCTCGAGAAACCATTTTACCAAACTGATGGAGAGGAAGTACAAGCGGACATTCCATGCAGTGTAGACTGACATAAAAGCCACCCAGAGCAAACCTGCTCTCACTACTGATGTGTGGACAAGAGTGTAGCCACGGAAGCCTACCTTGGCAATACATGCCACTACATTGGAGAGGAATGGAACAAGAAGTCAATCTGCCTTACGACCATGCCACTAGAGGAAAGATATTCAGCATCCAACATTGCAGAATGTTTGGAACAGGTAGTAGCCAGGTTTGAAATTCCCCTAAGCAAAATTATTGCTATTGAGCAGGACAATGGTGCACTTTATAAAAATAAAAATAAATTTTTTGCAACACTTGCCTTGTTTTATTTGGCAAGTCGAAAAGACATGGTGCCAGAACAATTTCCCTTGTGGATCATTAAAGTTTGTCTAAGTATGCTGTTTTTTAAAATAAAGTGTTGGAAAGGATAGAAATGTAGTTTGTCTCTTTTTATCTGATTATTAATCAATTAATTGAAGTTATAATCGACAGATTAAAGATGCAGCCCTAATGTGTGTGTGTATATATATATATATATATATATATATACACACACACACACACACACACACACACACACACACATATATACATATATTTCAGTTATTAAATAAAAAATAATTACTTTGTGAAAAAAATAATAGTTAATTTTGAGATGATTACCATTATTAAATAATAAATTAAATGACTAACTTATTAAACATTTAATAAGTTAATAACACTTTAAATACACATTTAATTATGTCTCATTTGACCATCCATAACTCACAGGTTCATGAAATAATTTATATAATGAAAACAATTAAATAACTTAAATATTAAAATAATCAAATGACTAAATTATTGAATATACTTTTACGTCAAATGTATGTACTTTCAATCCCCATTATAATTAATTACTGACAGGTAATTAATGATTTAAAGTTGTATCGATTTATTTTGTCCCATTCAAGCCTCCATGCTTACCTTCCATCCCTCCAATGAGGTCTGACCAGGCCCAGTTCGTCCCTGACCTCTGCATCCCTCATCAGCACCACTCCATCACTCCAGGTAGCCCTCCAGCACGTCCAGGTCTGCGTCCGTGTCGTAGGGCAGGGACGCCGGGTCGGACAGGACCCCGAGGTCCACCAGGGCCTGGTCCATGTCCTCTGGCAGGAAAACTATCCCCACATTCAGGACGATGTACTCCATGAGGAAGGCATAGTAAAGGACCAGCACGTTCACAAAGAATAGGCCCAGATAAAACATATATGGGTGCTCGTCCAGAGGCGATTCCACAGAATCTAGTTGTGCATAAATCGTGCAGGTCATAGGGAAGGAGAGGCGAGATTTAGGCGCTGCAGTGTTGCAGTGTCATTGATACAGAAGAACTGAAGCTCCAGCAAGGGGCCATCTTGGGCAGGGCAGTCATAGACACACTACACTGAACCTTCACGACGCTTAAAGGCAATAAAACACGTGTGCGTGTAAAAGCGTCACGAGCATAACAAATCATAATAATAAAAATAATAATGATAATAAACACCGTGAAAATACCACCTTAGCTGCCTGCTAGCATTTTTCACGTTTGCTTCATCTTGGCGTAATTATAGCCATGATAGACAGGAAGCTAAAAACAGCAACAACAAAAACACTCAGAAAATACGGGGAGTTGACCTACGTGTACTTTCGTGACGTGAAAAACAGCTTTCTCCCAAAAACAAAATACACGTCGTCGTTTTTTTTGTAGTAGCAGGTATTTTCCCTAACATCTTCACCAGCTGCATCAAAACATTGCGGACCGCAGCGATTGACGTCCGGACCTCTCGGCTCCTTATTGGCTCGCCGCCAAAGAAAGCCGCTCCGATTGGTTGTCAGGACGTCACTCCGCCTTCGAAGTCGCATGATATAGACGTCATCAAAATGCGGAAAGAGGTGTAGTTTTAAAAGCTTCTAAAAATAAACACATCGTCGCGTTAGAAGTACAATTCCCAGAAAATCCACGCTCACAGACCGCATTTACGTAACGACTCCTCTTTCCTCCCGTCGCATCTTATCATCGTGTATTTGCTAAGTGGCTAGCCGCCGAGAAAGTTGGTGTAAAAGTTAAAAGTTAAAGTTAAAGTACCAATGATTGTCACACGCACACTAGGTGTGGTGAAATTTGTCCTCTGCATTTGACCCATCCCCTTGATCACTCCCTGGGAGGTGAGAGGAGCAGTGGGCAGCAGCAGTGCCGCGCCTGGGAATCATTTTGGTGATTTAACCCCCAATTCCAACCCTTGATGCTGAGTGCCAGGCAGGGAGCTAATGGGTCCCATATTTATAGTCTTTGGTATGACTCGATGTGCTATTTGGATTTACACTGTATCCCTTTGCAACCTCATTATACTATTGGCTAATTTGTATACTCATAAATGTAAGTTTGTCAATACCCAACCTGTTTTTTGTGCCTTTAAAAAATAATTAGAACTCTACGTTAAAACACTCTCGACCTCTTAACAACCAAAAAGCTGTGAAAACTATGACGCTGTATTCCAAATTTCAATTATTTACTGAACTTGAGTAAGCCAATGGCTTTGCACTTTGTTATGTGTGTGTACATATATATATACAAACATATATATATATACACACACACACACACATATATATATATATATATATATATATATATATATATATATATACGCACATATATATATATATATATACACACACACACATATATATGTATATATATATATATATATAAATAGAATGCTATATATATATGTATATATATATATATATATATAGCATTCTATTTTACTTTTTTTATTGAGTTTACGACCCCTGGCGCTGATTTGTACTGTTTTTGTACTTATTTTGGATATTATTATTTCTCGATTGTTTGTAAATGTTGCAGTTTATAAATAAAGGTTTATACAATAATAATAATACAAAAATTAGAGAAAGTGTGTGTAATAAAACCTGTGAAAACTATGATGCTGTGTTCCAAATTTGGATTATTTACGGGACTTGTGTGAGCCTATGGCTTTACATTTTTTTACATATATATATATTTTGCATTCTATCTTAGTGGCGACTTGTCCAGGCTGTACCCCGCCTTCCGCCCGAATGCAGCTGAGACGGCTCCAGCGACTCCCCGCGACTCCAAAAGGGACAAGCGGTAGAAAATGGATGGATGGGCATTCTATATTAGTTACTTTATTGAGTTTACAACCCTCTGGTGCTGTTTGTACTGTTTTTGTACTTGTTTTGATTACTATTATATCTTTATTATAAGTAAATGTTGCGTATCATAAATAAAGGTTTATAAAATTCAAAAAAGGAAGGAAGTAGGTTTAATGGACAGATGCGGACGCTATCATCAGCCGGATAACACACCTGTCAACAGTGTTTTTCAAACTTTTCTGAGCCAAGGCACATATATTTAATTGAAAAAAATCCTGAGGCACACCACCAGCAGAAATCATGAAAAAAACGAAACTCAGTAGCCGATATCGACAATAAAAAGTTGTTCTCACAATTGTTGAATATATATTCAAACCATAACCAATCATGTATCACTATAGCTCTTGTCTCAAAGTAGGTGTACTGTCACCACATGTCACATCACGGTGTGACTTATTTGGAGTTTTTAGCTGTTTTCCTGTGTGTAGTGTTTTAGTCCTTGACATGCGCTACTATTTTGGTGTTTTTTCCTGTTTGGTTGATATTTTCCTGTTGCAGGTTCATTTCTTCCCTGGGCGCTATTCTCCGCACCTGCTTTGTTTTCGCAATCGAGACTATTCAAGTAGTGCGGACGCTATCCCCCTTGTGGGGACATTGTTGATTGTCATGTCATATACGGGTGTCCTTTGTGGATGCCGTCTCTGCTCCACACGCCGCAAGTCTTTGCTGTCGTCCAGCATTTTGTGTTTTGTTGACTTTGTAGCCGGTTCAGTTTTAGTTTCGTTCTGCATAGACATGCCTATAAGCTTCAATGATTATAATTACTGGTGTGCAAAATATGTTTTAACTAGGGGTGGGCAAATTAATGCGTTAATTATGAGTTAACTCATCAATCTATTAACGCCGACAATTATTTTATCGCACATTTGCGTATGTTGTTTACATGCTTTTATTTTGTTAACGCCTTTTCTTAACAAGATGGCATCGCCCGGCGTCGAGGGGCTCTTGGTAAAGATGGAACATTTGGCAAAAATACCGGACAATTCTGCAAATTTCATGGGTGGCTTACAGCGTGGTCACTCCGGGATCACTTACGACCGCCAGACAATTCTGAATGTGGATAGATCGGGCCGTTTTGGACTGAATGACGCATGCTTGCTAGACCGGCTAGCTAGCATGGGAATACTTTGCCGGCTACATCCAGCGGCCTGTGAAGCAGCGGAGTATATATATTGTCTGTCTATTTATGAATAATGCAGACGACGAGTGTTGGCTGAGTTCTTAACGTTTACTTTCAGAGCGTGCATATCACAACATACAAGATGCCGTAATGGCGACACAACCTATACCGGGCTACCGCGCATGCTCGTCACTCCTGTTGCATGCTGGGTAGGGTAGTTCTTTTTTTCCCTGGCTCATAACATCGCAATATAGTACCATGTATATGCGTTCAGTTTATCAAAGCACCAAGCAAACAATCGGAAAATTCCCATCATATCAATTCCTAGATATGGTCATAATTATTTTAAGTCCACTACACAGAATAAACACAACATTATTAATATTGCTACTACGGATAATTTGATCAAAAATTCCATAAAACAGCCCACTACCTATAATATAGGTTTTTTAAACATAAGATCCCTGATAAAAAAAATGTTTCTGCTGTTACCTCAGAAATTGCCTGTTCAGATGTTATGATTGTGGCTCAGAGATTTGTATGTAGATTATATTTATTTTCCATAACAAACAGGATAACTTAAATACCCTGGCAGTGGTAGTAATAAGCTTAAATGTTTGTATTTACATTTTTTGAGTTGATTTTCATAAAAAATGCTATTTAACTGCTATTGTTTAACAAGGACTGATTTAAATTGTGTTCGCACAACAAATGTTTTGGCGCTTTTGTTCATGTGGGGGAATATTCCAATAAAGGTGCACTACACACTACTTTTGAATTCATTATTGGGCTTTGCGTATACAATGCAGTTAATCGCGATTAATCAGAGAAATAGTGCGATTAACTTCGATTACAATTTTTAATCGTTGCCCAGCCCTAGTTTTAACCCAATGAGGTGAAATTACATAATTTCCTACGGCACACCAGACTGTATTTCGCGGCACACCGGTAGTGGTTGAAAAAGATTGTGTCAACACCATACTTGCCAACCCTCCCGATTTTCCTGGGATAGTCCCGATTTTCAGAGCCCCTCCCGAAAATCTCCAGAAGCAACCATTCTCCCGAATTTTTCCCAATTTCCACCCGGATAACAATATTGGGGGCGTCCCTTTGGCATCCTCTCTCACCTGAAACCTTCACCCTTTAACGGTCGCATGCTGTCCTCAGTCACGTCCGCTTTTCCTCCATATAAACAGCGTGCCGGCCCAGTCATATGACATCTATGGCTTTTGGAACTCAGTGCACACACAAGGTGCAACACAACAACAACCTATCTGGATTCGATAAGACATTTGATAAGGAATCAGTTCGATAAGAGGGTTCGCTAATAACTTATGTAGGACCTGGGGGTCAGGGGGGTTTATGTGTGTATGGGGTATGGGTTGGGTTGTTGTTCTTGGAAGTGGGTGGGAAAAAAAGGGGAAAATGTGTTGACTGTTCTATTGTACATTGTAATACCTGTCAAATTCAATAAAAACATTTATTAAAAAAAAAAAGAGGATTCGCTAATGGCATCGACATCGATAATTTCTGAACGGACATCATCCCTATTCTCCTCCTTATATATGTATATATATATATATATATATATATATATATATATATACATACATACACACATATATATATAACTATATATATATATATATATATAACTATATATATATATATATATATATATAAATATATATATAAATATATATATAAAATACATACTTGAATTGGCAAAAATAAATATTTGAAGTGCAGTGAATTACAGCTATATATAGCTGTAATTCACTGAAATTCAAGTATTTCTTATATATACATCATATAATGCGACGAAGCCGGCCTACTTCACCACAGTCTGTAGTCTATTGCCCCCCAGGCTGTGGTGGCAGCGATGAGATAGAGACAAGATGGTGGCGAGAGGCCAAATTACACTGTTCCTTAAAGGCCTACTGAAATGAGATTTTCTTATTTAAACGGGGATAGCAGGTCCATTCTATGTGTCATACTTGATCATTTCGCGATATTGCCATATTTTTGCTGAAAGGATTTAGTAGAGAACATCCACGATAAAGTTTGCGACTTTCGGTGTTAAGAGAAATGCCCTGCCTCTACCGGAAGACACAGACGATGACGTCACACGTGTGGGGGCTCCTCACATATTCACATTATTTTTAATGGGAGCCTCCAACAAAAAGTGATATTCGGACTGAGAAAACGACAATTTCCCCATTAATTTGAGCGAGGATGAAAGATTTGTGTTTGAGGATATTAATAGCGACGGACTAGAAATTTTTTTTTTTTAAAAACAAGTAAAAAAAAAAACGCGATTGCATTGGGACGCATTCAGATGTTTTTAGAGACATTTACTGGGATAATTCTGGGAAATCCCTTATCTTTCTATTGTGTTGCTAGTGTCTTAGTGATTTAAATAGTACCTGATAGTCGGAAGGGTGTCTCCACGGGTGTCTTGACGCGCAGTGTCTCAAGGGGAGTCGACAGCAGCACAAGCTCAGCTTTTCTCCGGTAAGAACTGACTTTTTACCCAAAATTTTCTCACCGAAACCTGCTGGTTGACATTTGGTAGGGATCCATGTTGGCTTGACCGTGCTCTGATTCATAGGAAAGTTTCACCTCCAGGAATTTTAAACAAGGAATCACCGTGTGTTTGTGTGGCTAAAGGCTAAAGCTTCCCAACTCCATCTTTCTACTGTGACTTCTCCAATATTAATTGAACAAATTGCAAAAGATTCAGCAACACAGATCTCCAAAATACTGGGTAATTATGCCGTTAAAGCAGACGACTTTTAGCTGTGTGTGTGTGTGTGTGCAGCGCTCATATTTCCTTAAAACCTGTGACGTCTTGCGTACACGTCATCATTACATGACGTTTTCAATAGGAAACTCCCGGGAAATTTAAAATTGTAATTTAGTAAACTAAAAAGGCCGTATTGGCATGTGTTGCAATATTAGTATTTCATCATTGATATATAAACTATCAGACTGCGTGGTGGGTAGTAGTGGGTTTCAGTAGGCCTTTAAGGCTTACACCCATCCCCTTCCCCGTCCGCCTGTCCACCTTAACTTACAAATGTTGTGGAGAAACACTGTATATATATATACTCACACATACATACATACATTATATATATATATATATATATATATATATATATATATATATATACATATATATATATCTCCCAAGCGGGACTTTTGAATATCTCCCTAATTCTGAGGTCACGAAGTTGACAAGTATGGTCAACAAACCTGCCTTGCAACCGCAGCCATGTTCGGCAGGTCACGAAGTTGGGTTGGAGGACAGGGGAAGTCGAAAAATGTCCATTCATTGGCTAATTTTTAAAGTCTTAGTTTTTTTTTGTAGCACGTATTTTCCCTAACATGTCCAGTTTCATCAAAACATTGCGGACCGGAGAGATTGACGTCCAGACCGCTCGGCTCCTTATTGGCTCGCCGCCCATGAAGGACCTCCAATTGGTTGTCAAGAAGTCGCTCCGCCTTTGAAGTCGTGTGCTGTAGACGTCATCAAAATGCGGAAGTATATGTAGTTTTAAAAAGCTTCTAAAAATATACATATCGTCCTTTAAAACTACAAATCCCAGAAATTCCGTGTTCTCAGACTGCAGTTACGCAACGAATCTCCGTGCCCCCCGTCGCAGTTTATTATCGTGTGTTTGCTAAAGTGGCTAGCCGCCGAGAAAGTGGGTGTAATGGACAGATGCGAACGCTAACATCAGCCGAATAACACACCTGTCAACACACCTTTCCTTGCAAGCGCAGCCATGTTTGGCAGGTCACGGAGCTGGGTTGGAGGACAGGGGAGGTCGAAAAATATCCATTCCCTGGACCATTTAAAGTGAGTAGCTAGTAGCTCGCTAACGTTAGCTAATACGATAACTGTAATAATACATGGTTGACATACACGCGATACTATATTGTTTCTTTTAGTCATGTAGCTGGCATCATAACTCATCCCCTGTTGGTGTCTCTGTTTTGACGGTCATCATGGGTTGTGATGAAATGCTTGTTAAAAACTAAATAATCCACACAAAGTACACCATTATTAATTTACTGTCACTACATGTTGGACATGAACTTTGACCTTCTTGTCCAGTTTACTTTTTTTTTTTTTATCAATCCAAAAAAATAACACACAATAATCAGAGGTGGGTAGAGTAGCCAGACATTGTACTCAAGTAAGAGTACTGTTACTTTAGAGATGTATTACTCAAGTAAAAGTAAGGAGTAGTCACCCAAATATTTACTTTAGTAAAAGTAAAAAGTATGTTGTGAAAAAACTATCAAGTACTGAGTAACTTATGAGGCAACAAGTAATGCAAAAACATAAAAATAGCAATGAACACATTCGGAGCCAGGAATATCTCTTAAGCCAGTGGTTCTCAACCTTTTTTCAGTGATGTACCCCTTGTGATTTTTTTTTCAATTCAAGTACCCCCTAATCAGAGCAAAGTATTTTTGGTTGAAAAAAAAGAGATGAAGAAGTAAAATACAGCACTATGTCATCAGTTTCTGATTTATTAAATTGTATAACAGTGCAAAATATTGCTCATTTGTAGTGGTCTTTCTTGAACTATTTGGAAAAAAAGATATAAAAATAATTAAAAACTTTTTGAAAAATACACAAGTGATTCAATTATATATAAAGATTTCTACACATAGAAGTAAATATCTCTATTACAATCCCCTTTTTAGGGATTGTAATAGAGATCCATCTGGATTCATGAACTTAATTCTAAACATTTCTTTACAAAAAAATAAATATTTAATATCAATAATTATGGAACATGTCCACAAAAAATCTAGCTGTCAACACTGAATATTGCATTGTTGTATTTCTTGTCACAGTTTATGAACTTACATTCATATTTTGTTGAAGTATTATTTAATAAATATATTCATAAAGTATTTTTGAATTGTTGATATTTTAAAATATTAAAAAAAAATCTCACAAACCCATTGGCATTCCTTCAAGTACCCCCAGGGGTACGCGTACCCCCATTTGAGAACCACTGTCTTAAGCAACTAGTTAAATAATATATTTATTTGGTTTTACACTGTGTTGAAAAAAAATTGAAAATTAATTTTACCTTTGCAAGTTCATTATGCTATTGGCTAAGTTTTATATTCATAAATATAAGTTTCACAGTACCCGACCTGTTTTTTGTGCCTTTAATCAAGATTTAGAACTCTACATTAAAACACTCTACCTCTAACAACCAAAAAGCTGTGAAAACAATGATGCTGTGTTCCAAATTTAAGTTATTTACTGAGATTGAGTGAGCCAGTGGCTTTGCGCTTTTATTATATATATATATATATATATATATATATATATATATATATATATATATATATATATATTTATATATTTTGCATTCTATTTTAGTTACTTTGAATTTACAACCCCCTTGACGCTGTTTTGTACGGTTTTTATACTGTTTTGTACTGTTTTTGTACTTTGATTATTATTTTCAACTGTTTGTAAATGTTGAAATTGATAAATAAAGGTTTATTAAAAAAAATTGCAGTTAATCATGTGACTGCCTGGCTCTGTTTGATTGAATCAAACCTTAATCAGTGACTGCATTTGATTGGTTTAACGCAGACATGTGATATATCCTACTTTGAAGGTCTGTCTGACAACCAAAACAAACAAAGCGAGCATTAACAGATCGATAATAATCAGTAGCGAGTAGCCAGCTGAATGTAGATAAATGGAGCGGAGTAAACGTAGCGTTTCCTCTCTATAAATATACTCAAGTAAAAGTATGTTGCATTAAAACTACTCTTAGAAGTACAATTTATCCCAAAAGTTACTCAAGTAGATGTAACGGAGTAAATGTAGCGCGTTACTACCCACCTCTGACAATAATACCATACCAAACCCGGCCCAGCAACATTGAGAATAGCAATAAACAGAGCAATTGACAGGACACACAAACATGACACAAAACCATCCAAAAGTAGTCAAACAAAAAATAATATCAACAACAGTGTCAACATTAAGTACAATTCCAACATAGCAGTGATTAGAAATCCTCGTTGACATCAATAATCATTACGGCCATTAATAAAAAATAAAAACATTTAAAACATTAGTATTGTCACAGTGGCTCACACTTGCATCACATCCCATAAGCTTGACAACACATTGTGTCCAATATTTTCCACAAAGATAAAATAAGTCATATTTTAGGTGCATTTAATAGTTAAAACAAATTTAAATAAAAAGTCCCATATTCCAATATATGATTCATTAATATCTAAACTAAATGCTCTTTTTTTTCTACTGATATAATTCCCATTGCTTGTATGTACCAGTCAGTATGAGATGGACAATCAACATCTATCCATTGTTTAAATATTGCCCTAGTTCTTATGATGCATACTGAAATAAATGCATTTTTACTCTTTGATGATACAGTACTAAATTGATGCAGATTACCAAGAATAAAGTTTTGCATTGCCTTTAGGGTATTTATATTTAGGATTGTAATTGCTTCTTTTGTTGTTATCAACCATAACTCTTTTATTTTCTGACATTCCCACAATAAATGAACAAAAGTTCTCTCAGCTGCCCTACACTTCATACATAATTTGCTATCTACTACACTACTTTTAAACAGTTGAGAAGATGTAAAATACAATCTATCCAATATCTTAAATTGACTCAGCTTATCTTTAATGCTTCTGAAGGGCTGACTGGCGTTTGTCCTGTTTACAATTGTGCTTTTGTTGCTGGCTGAAGTCTCAGATTTGGTCAATTACATTTCTTTTCATCACTGGAAATTGAAAAACAATATAAACGACTGGTTTATTTGAATATAATTTTTAAAAACAAAAAGGAGAAAATGGTTTATAGGATGTCAAAGAACAATACCTACATGTACATCTGAAAACAGTTTCATACAACAAACATTTACATCCCTAATAAACAGAAATGGATCAAAACAGATGTGTTTTAATATTTTGACACTGGAAATTTAGATTTTCAAAGTAAAAGTGTAGCCCTGCACATTGTATTTTAAACATGGCAAAATGAGGACTGACGTCAGGAGAAATCCAAATGCACATATCGCACAAAAGTTGAGAAAAACAACATAATTGTATACAATTTTTTTCTGGAAGGCCAGTCTTGTCTTTATAGTCACTACTTCCGATTTCGCCCGCCTTGGTTGTTTTTTTCAGTTTCTTTCCAGAAATTTTTGTAGATGTCAGTCATCGTTGTGCCATGTCTAAAATAATTTCTGTTGAGGAATCGAAAAAAATTATAGTGAGTAACAACAGGCACACGGGTACCGTAATATTTATCCCCGCTTTTACTTTGAACATTTCTGTTCAAAATTGTTGTTTCATGAAATGTTAAATAAAAATCCAACCATTTTTTAAATGTAGTTATTGGTCTTTGACACCAAAACAAAAGATAGCTTAGTTTTCAATTGTCTTTTTTGGATTTTAAAATGACAATACCCTAAAGATTTTGCCCTAACCTTTTTGTTTTTCGGTCTCCCTTTATGTCACCTCTAGGTACATGTACCACGTCCTGACCAAAAACACCACCGTGACAGACCACAACCGCAACCTCCTGGTGGAGACCATCCGCTCCATCACAGAGATCCTCATCTGGGGGGACCAGAATGACAGCTCTGTTTTTGAGTAGGTGCACATCAAAACAATCAATCAATCAAACAGACAATGACTATGTTTACACTGCAGGTCAAAGTGGACTTAATCTGAATATTTTGCAGCTGACTGTTTAGTTTAAAAGTAAAATGTAATCTTAATCAGACTTCAGGAAGTACCTACTACTACAGACAGTGTATGTACTGTGGTTGTACTAACACGCATGATGTACTGCATGTATCATGACCAATATAAAGTGTGACTCAGTCGATGGACAGTTTTCTGTTTGGTCCAGCTGGCTGAGGACGTTTTTTCCGTTTTAATTGGGTAAGCAATCCATTGATGTTGAAATAGCTTGTCTCCGAATTCCACATTTTTCAGATTTGAGTCACTTTCACCTCACTCCCTCAGCTTCCATCTACTCCAACATCTCACTCTTCCGTCTTGCTCGCTTCTAGAAGCAGTAGTTCATCCTCAGTATATTCAGCTACAAAAAGATTAGATCGTGAATCCTGATTTGTCCAAAAATTGTTGTCTCATGATTAGAACACACACTCGCGCTTGTTTCCAAGAGTAGGAACACACATTTGTTGCCAGAAGTCGGAAGTGCGTTGCTATGGAAATGGAAATAGTTCCAGCACTGATTAAAATTATCAAAATACGGTTAATATTGTACATATTACATATTGTTTTGAAGTTGTCAGTTACTACATTATATATTTACTTGCAGTGTGTAAATAACACATATTACATATTGTTATGGTGTCTATTACTACATGATATATATACTTGCAGTGTGTATATTGTACATATTACATATTGTTATGAAGGTGTCTGTTACTACATTTTATATATATATATATACTTGCAGTGTGTACTGTATATTGTACATATTACATATTGTTATGAAGGTGTCTGTTACTACATTAAGTATATATACTTGTAGTGTGTATATTGTACGTATTACATATTGTTATGAAGGTGTCTGTTACTACATTGTATATATATATATATATATATCTATATATATATACACATACTTGCAGTGTGTATATTGCACATATTACATATTGTTATGAAGGTGTCTGTTACTACATTATATATATACTTGCAGTGTATATATTGTACAAACCTTGTTTCCATATGAGTTGGGAAATTCTGTTAGATGTAAATATAAACGGAATACAATGATTTGCAAATCATTTTCAACCCATATTCGATTGAATATGCTACAAAGACAACATATTTGATGTTCAGACTTATAAACATTTTTTTTTTTGCAAATAATTATTAACTTTAGAATTTGATGCCAGCAACACGTGACAAAGAAGTTGGGAAAGGTGGCAATAAATACAGATAAAGTTGAGGAATGCTCATCAAACACTTATATGGAACATCCCACAGGTGTGCAGGCTAATTGGTAACAGTTGGGTGTCATGATTGGGTATAAAAGCAGCTTCCATTAAATGCTAAGTAATTCACAAACAAGGATGAGGTGAGGGTCACCACTTTGTAAGTAAATTGTCGAACAGTTTTAGAACAACATTTCTCAACGAGCTATTGCAAGGAATTTAGGGATTTTACCATCTACTGTCCGTAAAATCATTAAAAAGTTCAGAGAATCTGGAGAAATCACTGCACGTAAGCGATGATATTACGGATTTTGATCCCTCAGGCGGTACTGCATCAAAAACCGACATCAGTGTGTAAAGGATATTACCACATGGGCTCAGGAACACTTCATAAAACCACCACTGTCAGTAACTCCAGTTGGTCGCTACATCTGTAAGTGCAGGTTAAAACTGTACTATGCAAAGCCAAACCCATTTATCAACAATATCCTTGGCTGGGCTGGGCCCGAGCTCACCTAAGATGGACTGATGCAAAGTGGAAAGGTGTTCTGTGGTCTGACGAGTCCACGTTTCAAATTATATTTGGAAACAGAGGGCGTGGTGACCTCCAGAACAAAGAGGAAAATAACCATTCGGATTGTTTTTGGCGCAAAGTTCGAAAACCAGCATCTGTGATGGAATGGGGGTGTATTAGTGCCCAAGGCATGGGTAACTTCAATCAATAAATCAATCAATGATTATTTATATAGCCCTAAATCACTAGTGTCTCAAAGGGCTGCACAAACCACAACACAAACCACAACGACATCCTCCATAGAGCCCACAAAAGGGCAAGGAAAACTCACACCCAGTGGGACGTCGGTGACAATGATGACTATGAGAAACCTTGGAGAGGACCGCATATGTGGGCAACCAGCCCCCCCCCCTTCTAGGGGAACCGAAAGCTATGGATGTCGAGCGGGTCTAACATGAGACTGTGAAAGGCCACTGGACCGGACCCCCTCCACAAGGGAGAGTGAGACAAAGGAGAAAAAGAAAACAAACGGCAGATCAACAGGTCTAAAAAGGGAGTCTATTTAAAGAATAAGGTATACAAATATTAAGGTGAGACTTAAATGCTTCTACTGAGGTAGCATCTCGAACTGTTACCGGGAGGGCATTCCAGAGTACTGGAGCCCGAACGGAAAATGCTCTGTAGCCCGCAGGGTTTTTTGGGCTCTGGTAATCACTAATAAGCCGGAGTCCTTTGAACGCAGATATCTTGCCGGGACATATGGTACAATACAATCGGCAAGATAGGATGGAGCTAGACCGTGTAGTATTTTATACGTAAGTAGTAAAACCTTAAAGTCACATCTTAAGTGCACAGGAAGCCAGTGCAGGTGAGCCAGTATAGGCGGAATATTATCAAACTTTCTTGTTCTTGTCAGAAGTCTAGCAGCCGCATTTTCTACCAACTGTAATCTTTTAATGCTAGACATGGGTAGACCCGAAAATAATACGTTACAGTGATAAATGCGAGACGTAACAAACGCATGGATAATGATCTCAGAGTCGTTAGTGGACAAAATGGAGCGAATTTTAGCGATATTACGGAGATGAAAGAAGGCCATTTTAGTTACGCTTTTAATGTGTGACTCAAAGGAGAGAGTTGGGTCGAAGATAATACCCAGATTCCTTACCGAGTCACCTTGTTTAATTGTTTGGTTGTCAAATGTTAAAGTTGTATTATTAAATAGAGGTCGGTGTCTAGCATTACCGACAATCAGCATTTCCGTTTTTTTGGCGTTGAGTTGCAAAAAGTTAGCGGACATCCATTGTTTAATTTCATTAAGACACACCTCAAGATGACTATAATCCGGCGTGTTGGTCAGCTTTAGGGGCATGTAGAGTTGGGTGTCATCAGCATAACAGTGAAAGCTAACACGGTATTTGTGTATGATGTCACCTAGCGGCAGCATGTAGATGCTCAAGTGTGCAGGACCAAGGACCGAACCCTGGGGATTTCCACACGTTACCTTAATGTAGTCCGAGGTCACATTGTTATGAGAGACGCACTGCACCCTGTCAGTAAGATAAGAGTTAAACCAAGACAGGGCTAAGTCTGACATACCAATTCGTGTTTTGATACGTTCTAATAAAATATTATGATCGACGGTATCGAAAGCAGCGCTAAGATCGAGGAGCAGTAATATAGATGACGCATCATAATCCATCGTTAGCAATAGATCATTAGTCATTTTTGCGAGGGCTGTCTCCGTAGAGTAATTTGCCCTGAAACCGGATTGAAAGGTTTCACATAGATTGTTAGACGCTAAGTGTTCATTTAGCTGCTCTGCAACAATTTTAGGGGAACAGTGCTGGAGGAAAACGATAAGTATATCATATTTAGCACTGATGGACCTAATAATACAAAGAGCTCCTTGATAAGTTTCCCAGGAAGTGGGTCAAGGAAACATGTTGTATGTTTCATTCCATTTACACGTTGTAACAATTCTTCTAATGTTATTTCCTCAAGACGAGAGAAACTATTTTGGAGGGCAGTATCCGCCGTTTATACAGTCGAATCTGTGTTAATAGAACCCAGTTGTAGCTGGGACGCATTGTCTTTCATCTCCTTTCTAATGACTTCAATTTTCTTATTAAAGAATTGCATAAAGTCATCTGCTGAGTGGGTGGAGCTACTGGAAGGAGTCCCTTGTTGGGTTAGCGATGCTACCGTACTAAACAAAAATTTGGGATTGTTTTTGTTAAGGTGGATGAGATTTGAGTAATATTTAGCTTTAGCTAAGGTAAGCTTGCGTTTATAAGTTATTAAACCATCACTCCATGCTTGATGGTGCACCTCAAGTTTAGTCATGCGCCATTTGCGTTCCAGCTTTCTACATAATAATTTCTGAGCTCTAGTTTCTTCTGTAAACCATGGGGTACGCCTTTTTGGAGCCTTTTTTAACTTCAGCGGTGCTATACTATCAATGGTTTCGTGCAGGGCGTCGTTAAAGTTGTTAGTGAGGTTATCAATAGAGCCCACATACTTTGGGAATGGTGCCATTACTGATGGCAGTAGGTGAGCAAGAGTTGTCGTTTGGGCAGCATTAATGTTGCGGCTGCTATTGCAGCTATTATTATTATTAGTTTGCCGAACATGAGTCTGAACATCAAATTTTCTAAGGTAATAATCGGACATTACTTAAGTATACGGGAGTATCATAGCTTTGGAAACGGCGATACGCCTGACAAGCACTAGCTCTATCGTATTACCGTTGCAATGCGTGGGTTCATTTATTATTTGTGCAAGACCACATCTATCAATTATAGTCTGGAGCGCCACACACGGTGGGTCCGATGGGGTTTTCATATGGATATTAAAGTCCCTCATTATAATTATATTATCAGCGTGCGTCACTAGATCAGCAACAAGCTCTGAGAATTCATTGATTAAAGTCCGAATAGGGCCCTGGGGGGCGGTAGATAACAGCCAGGTATAGAGGCAGCGTCGTGACAGACCTCATAGTAAGGACCTCAAACGATTTATATTTATTATTTATGTTAGGACTATGGTTAAAGTTTTCGTTGTATATTATATTGAATGAACACTTGATGCATATAATCACAGCAGTATGATGATTCTATGTGTCTACATTAAAACATTTTTCTTCATACTGCATTAATATATGCTCATTTTAAACTTTCATGCAGAGAGGGAAATCACAACTAAGTCAATTGACCAAAACTGTATTTATTAAATACTCTTCATTCTCTCATGGATGACTTTTTAAATGAAAGAACAAATTAATAATATTGCTACCTTTTTGTAGTAACACCTCTGCTGCATACTTTGCATTGATTGATTGATACTTTTAGTAGTAGATTGCACAGTACAGTACATATTCCGTACAATTGACCCCTAAATGGTAACACCCGAATGAGTTTTTCAACTTGTTTAAGTCAGGGTCCACGTTAATTAATTCATGGTACAAATATATACTATCAGCATAATACAGTCATCACACAGGTTAATCATCATAGTATATACAAGAAGACGGGCTTGTTTTACGTCTCTATGAGAAGGACAGACGAGAAGGACAGACGAGAAGGACTGAGAAACTCCAGTAATGTAATGCACGCAGCTTAAAGCAACGGTGTGAGAACATATAATCGAATATTACGATATAGTCATTTTCTATATCGCACAGAGACAAACTTGCGATGTATCGTATATATCGATATATCGCCCAGACCTAAGTTATAGTTAGTTATATATATATATATAACTTACACATCTCTGAAGGCACCATTAATGCTGAAAGGTCCATACGGGTTTTGGAGCAACATATGTTGTCATCCAAGCAACGTTATCATGGACGCCCCTGCTTATTTCAGCAAGACAAGTGTTACAACAGCGTGGCTCTGTAAAAAAAGAGTCCGGGTACTTTCCTGGCCTGCCTGCAGTCCAGACCTGTCTCCCATCGAAAATGTGTTATTCATTTATACTCATTATTTAATGAACACTTTCAGTCCTAGTAGAACATGAGTTGCTCATGAGGTATTGAATATTGAGTATTGTATCATCCGTTATTTTTTTTTTTCCATTTGAAAGCCGCTTTTTCTATTGACCGTCAACTTATGAATGTCATGCTCCCAGCTTCTTCCTGGAGAAGAACATGTTTGCCTTCTTCCTGAACATCCTGCGACAGAAGTCCGGCCGCTATGTGTGTGTTCAGCTTCTTCAGACCCTCAACATCCTCTTTGAGAACATCAGCCACGAGACTTCCCTGTGTGAGTATTTGACTGGCAAATGTCTGTCTTCTCTGTTGTTTAACTCTGCAGCTCACCTGTTACATTAACATTTTCATGTGCTATTTTTATTACAGAGTTGTATCAAAAAGTAAAATGAAATATAGGGCTGGGCGATAATATTATATCAATATATATTGCTATAGACATGCAATGTTATCAATAAAAAATGTGAAAAAACACAAGTATGGAAGCTTGGTTGGTTGAATGAACAAACTCGCTCTCTGGTAGCCGAGCAAATCAGGAAGTGATCTCTAATAACAGTCAATCAGGCAACAGTATCAACTGTATAGTTTGGTTGATTCTTTGCATGGTGTAAGAAGAGAGAGTCAAAATGAAGAAATTGTGGATAAAAGAGGAAAAGTCACCTGGACAGTTTTTGGATGTTTTCAAAGGGACCGTAGTCAGACCAATGTGGTCTGTAAATGATGCAAGGCAAGACCACTAATACCACACCACCTTAATTCACTCTTTAGATCACACATGTAACTTCCTGCCACTAAACCTGCGGAAAATAGTTCTTCTCTGGTTTCTCTATGTTTACATTTACAATAAAAAATATTGATATAATTTATTATATTTTCTTCCTAGTCCTTTTTTTCCATAGGTCATGAAAATATTAATATTTATCGATATCGATCGATATAAAACATTTATATCATGATACAGTTTCCAGCCATATTGCCCAGCCGTATAAAACATGTAGTTATTCATATTTATTATGTTTTATTTTGTAGACATGTTACTAATATTTAAGACTAGTAATCCAATATTAATCGGAATAAATACAGATTCAGTCATGCCTTTGGACGTCCTAGCACATAAAGCTAACAATGCTAACTGCTATGCTAACAATTATTTTCCCCTTCCTCTCTGTAGATTACCTCTTATCCAACAACCACGTGAACTCCATCATCGTCCACAAGTTTGACTTTTCAGACGAGGAGATCATGGCCTACTATATCTCCTTCCTCAAGACGCTCTCACTCAAACTCAACAATCACACCGTGCATTTCTTCTACAATGAGGTGAGGCCTTGCACCTTTTCCAGTATTTGTCATTTTTTTTGGGCAAATTGGCTGAAACCTGTTTCGGAGACTTGTGGGGCTGGGCAATATGGCTAAAAACAATCACAATATCAGTGTTTTATATCGGTCAATATTGATATAACTGATATTTTCATGACCTAAGCAAAACGAGGAGCAGGAGAATTATATATTTTATTGTAAATGTAACCTTCCTCTGATTTATATTCTCTCAGCTATCAAGGCAGAAAGGAAATGTCAAACTAAAGCATGGAACACACTTAATGTCAACAAAATAGTAAGATCACATTGAACATTTAACAATAAGCTCTTAAAATTAAGGAATATGTAAGAAATGCTTCATAAAGTGTAAGAAAATAGTGCACAGTGTGAAAATGTAAACACAGAGAAACCTGTGAAGAACTGTTTTTTGCTGGTTTAGTGCCATGAAATAACGTCTGTCTAACATTAATTTGCCCTGTTATCCTTGTTCAACTATGGAAATAATTTTTTGTTATGCAGTTATTATTTAAATTTTAGGATTGTATCGGTCGATATTGATAATTATTGACATTTTTAATGACCTATGGAAAATAAGGAGTAGAAGAAAAATATATTTTACTGTAAATTTAACCGTCCTCTGATTTATCATCCCTCAGCTATCAAGGCAGAAAGGAGATGTTAACACACGCATGGATAACACTCAAACAATGTGAACAAAATAGTAAAAACACATTCAACACTTAACGATAACCTCTTAAAGTGAAGCTCTTTAAAATAAGTAATATGTAAGAAATGCTTCATAAAGTTTAAAAAAAAATTGTGCAAAGTGTGAAAATGTAAATAAAAAGAAACCTGAGAACTATTTTATGCAGGTTTAGTGCCAGGAAATAACATCTCTGTAACATTAATTTGCCCTGTTATTCTTATTAAACTATGGAAATTAATTGGTATTATGCAGTAATTATTTAAATTTTAGATTACATCGGTCGAGATTGATAATTTTTGAGATTTAATGACCTATGGAAAAAAAGGAGCAGGAGAATAATATATATTTAGTGTAAATGTAACCTTTGATTTATAATGCCCTCAGCCATCAAGGCAGAAAGTAAATGTCAACTCAAGCATGGAAAACACTCAAACAATGACAGCAAAATAGTAAAATAACATTGACCAGAAATGCTTCATAAAGTATAAGAACGTAGTGCAAAGTGTGAAAATGTAAACATAGAGGAACCAGAGAAGAACTATTTTCTGCAGGTTTAGTGGCAGAAAGTTACAGCTATGCTCTAAAGGGTGAGCCCAGCTAAGAGCTTGTGGTATTAGCGGTTTAGGCGGGGACATGTGCCTTGCATCATAGTCAGATCACATTGGTCTGACTATGATCCCTTTGGAAAAAATAAAAAAACTGTCCAGATTGACTTTTAGTTTTTTATCCACAATTTCTTCATTTTAACTTTCTCTTCTCACTTCATGCAATGAATCAATCAAACGTGATAGTTGATACTGTTACCTGATTGGCTGTTAACGTGTCACGCCCACTGATAAGTGATGACTTCCTGCGTTGTTCGTTTACCAGAGAGCGAGTGCCTTTGTTCATGCAACCAACCTTGCTTCCATAACTCCGCTTTACCTCGACGAAGAAGAAAAAATGTATCGAACGTTTTATCGAGCACATTTTTGATTTATATCGATTATGTGCCTATCACGACGTATATTGATATAGTTTTATCGCCCAGCCCTATAAGTAGGTGAAGCTACGTTGCAGTCATAATAATTTCATAAGAAGCAGTGTGACAGGATGAATGCTATTGAATATGTTTATAAGCCAGGAGTCCTTTCTACTTGACCACTGTTCCCCTCAGCAGTCCCTGCATTGGTCTGTGTGTACAGAGGAAAGTTATTGGCATACTGTCAGTGGAAGCAGTTACGTGAACATCTGAGAACACTTGTACTGTATCTGGGTCAGGACTCATTTGCTGTGACTTCCCTTGTGACTTACTGGGACCTGAGTGAAGGTCACACCCAATGAGTGTCTGTCATAGACAGAGAAATAAGGAAGAAGAGTTAAAAGTGTAAAATGACATTCCTGTATCATCTTATACATATGTCATTGTGGAACAACACATAGAGATAGACAGAAAATGGAGTGAGGTTCCCAACACTGTCATGGTAGCTCGGGAGCATTTATACTCGTATTTCCAAACAGGCATCAATTATCAACCCTATTTTGTTGTATTGGATCTGTAGAGATTTAGTTTCAAGAAATTCTATCATTCCAGTTCTTCTACTTTTTAAAAATCGATGTTATATATATATATATATATATATATATATATATATATATATATATATATATATATATATATATATATATATATATATATATATATATATTCACGATGGAAGAAGGGTTAGTGCGTCTGCCTCACAATACGAAGGTCCTGCAGTCCTGGGTTCAAATCCAGGCTCGGGATCTTTCTGTGTGGAGTTTGCATGTTCTCCCCGTGAATGCGTGGGTTCCCTCCGGGTACTCCGGCTTCCTCCCACTTCCAAAGACATGCACCTGGGGATATGTTGATTGGCAACACTAAATTGGCCCTAGTGTGTGAATGTGAGTGTGAATGTTGTCTGTCTATCTGTGTTGGCCCTGCGATGAGGTGGCGACTTGTCCAGGGTGTACCCCGCATTCCGCCCGATTGTAGCTGAGATAGGCGCCAGCACCCCCCGCGACTCCAAAAGGGAATAAGCGGTAGAAAATGGATGGATGGATGGATATATATATGTATGTATGTATGTATGTATGGAGGGATATATATATATATATATATATATATGTATATATATATATATATATATGTATATATATATATATATATATGTATGTATGTATGTATGTATGTATGTATGTATATATATATATATATATATATATATATATGTATGTATGTATGTATGTATATATATATGTATATATATACATATATATATATATACATATATATATATATATATACATACATATATATATACATATATATATACATATATATATATATATATATATATATATATATATATATATATATATATATATATATATATATATATATATATATATATATATATATATATATATATATATATATATATATATACACATACACACACACACACAGTACAGGCCAAAACATTTTGGGCACACTTTCTCATTAAATGTGTTTTCTTTGTTTTCATCACTATTTACATTGTAGATTGTCATATCAAAACTATAAATGAACACATGTGGAGTTATGTACTTATCAAAACAAGTGAAATACCGTATTTCCTTGAATAGCCATCGGGCCGCTAATAATTTAAAACCTCTTCTCACTCCTGCACTTATTCAAAGCATGCGGTAAAAGTAAGAAGGGGCTATTCATTTTCAAACCTCTTCTCACCCCTTTGCTTACCAATGGCATGCAGTAAAAAATTGAGTGTGATAAAAAAATAAAAATAAAATAATATAAAATTATTCTGCGTCCGCGGCCCGGTGGTTGGGGACCACTGCGCTACAGTATGTCATCGCGCTCACTTTTACACCATGCTGTCTGCGTGCCGGCCGGACGCATGCATATCGCTGCTTCTTGTACGAGATTGCAATGCATACCTGGTCAACAGCCATAGCTTTTACACTGATGTTTGTGATGTGGATGGCTTTGTGGCTCTTACAAGTGTGCGCCGCACTCAGTGAACCCTCACCAAGCACATTTCTGGAGAGCATTGGCTCTGTGGCACATTCTAAACGCAGCATAGGGATTACCCATAGTGCCGTGTATCCGTGACGCAGGGCTATTATACACGCGGCCCCAACCCCGCCCACCTCAACGAACGCACGGAGGGGTGGGGTGGGGTGTGGTGCCAGCGGGTGTATGGACGGTGTAGCCGGGAGTCATGGATGCATTGCATTGTGGGTGGGTGTTGTGTTGCGTTTGTGGTGTTTTGCAGGGCGTATGTTCTCCAGAAGTGTGTTTGTCATCGTTTAATGTGGGGTCGCGGAGTGTGGCGCGTGTTTGTTGTTTTGTATCGCAACCATTAGTGTGATCTGTGTGGCTGTGGAACAAAACCCCTGGTTTACACAAAGTAAGAGCAAAAAATAAACTCCTCCGCCGTTTTGAAATGACGTCAGGGGAGGGGTCACTTGTGAAGTCACAAATTGACCCGGTGGTAAAAGTAAGCATGCGCTTATTAATTTGGGGAGCGAGTTTTACCCGGCCGTAACACAAGGCAGGCGAATATCACATGCCCGGCGGCTATTTAAGGAAATACGGTAACTGAAAACATGTTTTATATTGTAGTTTCTTAAAAATAGCCACCCTTTGCTCTGATCACGGATCTGCACATTTTGGCATTCTATCGATGAGCTTCAAGAGTTAGTCACCTGAAAT
>NC_084617.1:29076347-29078847 GCF_033978795.1 Nerophis ophidion
GTGTGCGTGCGTGCGTGCGTGCGTGCGTGCGTGCGTGCGTGCGTGCGTGCGTGTTTGTCTGTCTCTCTGGTGCATTATGGCGAGAGTGGTGCCTTGCTCACTGGCGCACCCTGTTTGTCTCCCACACACAGCACACTAATGACTTTGCCCTGTACACTGAGGCCATTAAGTTTTTCAACCACCCCGAAAGCATGGTCCGCATTGCAGTGCGCACTATCACGCTCAACGTCTACAAAGGTGAGTCTCAGAGCACACTCACACACGTAAAACTTTCGCACATATTTTAGGGCCGTTTAGACAACATACTGTACCATTGACTTTTTGCTTGGACTTCTTGTTACCTTAAATGACGAAAAAGAATGACTGCTAGTTGTTAAATGTGCTAAACACCCATGCATCCCCTGCCCAAAGTAGTGTAAACATGAACTGTCATGTCAAATATAATCAGAACTGTTGTAGGTCCGACCGAGGCGCCGCCATTAATGTAATGGATGTAAGCTTGATGCAGAACAGACATTTGTGTTTGCTCTATGGAAATGCAACTGTTGCTGAATTAGCAGTTTTGATACTGATCAATGACACCTTTTCTATACTGTTTCACTTTACTTACGGCTACACTATGACGAATGATACTACACTGTACCAGCGAGACCAACCTATGAAGAGACTTGGAATGCTAAGGCAAAGTTGTGTTTTGTACAAATAAAGCCATTTATTCAGCTTTTGAAAGCGATATGAATCTATTACAGCTGCCAGTCAACACAATCGACTACATTAATATATCGCTACTACAGTGTTTTTCGGACTATAAGGCACACTTAAAATCCTTTGATTTTCTCAAAAATCAACAGTGCGCCTTATAACCCGTTACGCTTAATGTACGGAATAGTTTTGGTTGTGCTTACCGACCTCAAAGCAATTTTATTTGGTACCTGGTGAAATGATAAGTGTGACCAGTAGATGGCAGTCACACACAAGAGATAAGTGTAGACTGCAATATGACTCAAGTAAACAACACCAACATTTTATATTTTCATTGAAAATAAAGAACATTACACATGGCGCTCAAAAATCTATCACAATGTTTTAGTACGACTTTGGTATGATAATAAGCCGCACTGCTCGATGGTTTTTATACTGTACTTCAACATACAAGTATTATTATTGTGTGTGTATAAGGTAAGACATATTATCTCGCGTTTTGTTTCGCAATATTATGCAAAAGTAACTTTCCTTACCTTCTGGTACCTGCAGATCTGTATTTAAGTTCTGCATAAGTCCTGAAAAATTGCGCGTGTCTGCCTTTGTAGTTTGTGCTGACCGCGTAGTCGATAAGCGTCTTATTTTTCTCTATCTTTTTGTTATAGGACGCTCATCCTCCACTGTTTCCATTTCTTATATAAAGTAGTGTAAAGTTCTTATTTATATCTGTCAGTAAACTCGCCATGAAAGCGCTAAAACTTACCGGTGTAGTGACTTTACATTATTTACCCAAGGTACTTTAAGTTATTATTAGGATTTTAAAAGCAAGCTGTGGTGCATATCAAATCAATTTCTTTCACAACCACGGCGGCAGAAAACGAGGCTATAAAGCACATTCCCTTCCTAAAAATATTACCTTGAAATATAAAATTTTTTTGTATTTAAAAAAAATATATTTTTATTGTATTTTAACTTCTGCAGTCGATCGTTTCGTATCACTTCTTACTAGATCCATGTTACAGCAGGAAGTAACCAGATATTAATAGTAAATTAGCTAGTAGATTTAGAATAATACAAACAGAAATTATGCAATATGTTACCTCATCCGTCAGCATAAATTGCGAGCCTTTGTAACCCATTTTGAAATGATTCAAATATGATTTATCAACCAATTAATATGTTGTAATATGTATCGTTCTTGCAAAAGGCTGGGATATAAATCGCAATATAGATTTTAGGCTAGGGATGGGTACTGAATCAGGTACTTTTTGGGGGCACCGACTCACGTAAAATCCAACGGTGCCATGTTACGGTACCTAGGTTGTGCATGACGTCTCGCTTGGTTGCCGACTCACTTCGGCACTTGGGGATCACTCCAGCAACACTTGGAGTGGACTGACCCGGATTACCTATAGATAATGTTGCAATTTCCAATGGCAACAAAGAAATTGACTCAAAAACGCTTAAATTAAGGCTTAAATGTTTTAAAAAAGAAAGTGCTAGCTTGATATTAATATACATTGGCTTCGCTACTGACACGCTACTGATTAGAATTTGCCATTTAATAAGTTCATTTCAACACCTCTAAATTTGTAAATGCTACCACTAAGATGTACATTTCAATCAAACAGCTGGTAAAGTACGTAGTTAGTACAATACTTACAGTATTATTACTTTCTGGGCGCAACAAAAGACTCCACGTAAAAGGCTGAACTGACTTGCCAACACAACATTATCTACACACTACTGCCATCCAACGTCTCGAAATTGCAACTGAAATGGAGACTCAGAAATGTGA
>NC_084617.1:29081347-29211347 GCF_033978795.1 Nerophis ophidion
TTTGCGTATGTTGTTTACATGCTTTTATTTTGTTAACGCCTTTTCTTAACAAGATGGCATCGCCCGGCGTCGAGGGGCTCTTGGTAAAGATGGAACATTTGGCAAAAATACCGGACAATTCTGCAAATTTCATGGCTGGCTTACAGCGTGGTCACTCCGGGATCACTTACGACCGCCAGACATTTCTGAATGTGGATAGATTGGGCCGTTTTGGACTGAATGACACGTGCTTGCTAGACCGGCTAGCTAGCATGGGAATACTTTGCCGGCTACATCCAGCGGCCTGTGAAGCAGCCGAGTATATGTGTTGTCTGTCTATTTATCAATCATGCAGACGAGGAGTGTTGGCTGAGTTCTTAACGTTTGTTTTCAGAGCGTGCATATCACAACATACAAGATGCCATCATGGCGACACAACCTATACCGCGCTACCGCGCATGCTCGTCACTCCTGTTGCATGCTGGGTAGGGTAGTTATTTTATTCCCTGGCTCATAACATGACAATATAGTACCATGTATATGATGCGTTCAGTTTATCAAAGCACTAAGCAAACAATCGGAAAATTCCCATCATATCAATTCCTAGATATGGTCATAATTATTTTAAGTGCACTACGCAGAATAAACACAACATTATTAATATTGCTACTACGGATAATTTGATCAAAAATTCCCTAAAACAGCCTACTACCTATAATATAGGTTTTTTAAACATAAGATCCCTGATAAAAAAAATGTTTCTGCTGTTACCTCAGAAATTGCCTGTTCAGATGTTATGATTGTGGCTCAGACATTTGGATGTAGATTATATTTATTTTGCATAACAAACAGGATAACTTAAATACCCTGGCAGTGGTAGTAATAAGCTTAAATGTTTGTATTTACATTTTTTGAGTTGATTTTCATAAAATATGCTATTTAACTGCTACTGTTTAACAAGGACTGATTTAAATTGTGTTTGCACAATGAATGTTTTGGCGCTTTTGTTCATGTGGGGGAATATCCCAATAAAGGTGCACTACACACTACTTTTGAATTCATTATTGGGCTTTGCGTATACAATGCAGTTAATCGCGATTAATCAGAGAAATAGTGCGATTAACTTCGATTAAAATTTTTTATCGTTGCCCAGCCCTAATATATACTGTATATATATGTATATATATACACAGTGGGGCAAAAAAGTATTTAGTCAGCCACCGATTGTGCAAGTTCTCCCACTTAAAATGATGACAGAGGTATGTAATTTTCATCATAGGTACACTTCAACTGTAAGAGACAGAATGTGGGGGGAAAAAAATCCAGAAATTCACATTTTAGGAATTTATTTGTAAATTATGGTGGAAAAAAGGTATTTGGTCACTTCAAACAAGGACAATCTCTGGCTCTCACAGACCTGTAACTTCTTCTTTAAGAAGCTATTCTGTCCCCCACTCGTTACCTGTAGTAATGGAACCTGTTTGAACTCGTTATCTGTATAAAAGACACCTGTCCACAGCCTCAAACAGTCAGACTCCAAACTCCACTATGGCCAAGACCAAAGAGCGGTCAAAGGACACCAGGAAAAGAATTGAAGACCTGCACCAGACTGGGAAGAGTGAATCTACAATAGGCAAGCAGCTTGGTGTGAAAAAATCAACTGTTGGAGCCATTATCAGAAAATGGAAGACATACAAGACCACTGATAATCTCCCTCGATCTGGGGCTCCACGCAAGATCTCATCCCTTGGGGTCAAAATGATCATGAGAACGGTGAGCAAAAATCCCAGAACCACACGGGGGGACCTGGTGAATGACCTGCAGAGAGCTTGGACCAAAGTAACAAAGGTTACCATCAGTAACACACTATGCCGACTGGGAATCAAATCCTGCAGTGCCAGACGTGTCCCCCTGCTTAAGCCAGTGCATGTCCATTCCCGTCTGAAGTTTGCCAGAGAACACATGGATGATACAGCAGAGGATTGGGAGAATGTCATGTGGTCAGATGAAACCAAAATAGAACTTTTCTGTATAAACTCAACTCGTCGTGTTTGGAGGAAGAAAAATACTGAGTTGAATCCTAAGAACACCAGACCTACTGTGAAGCATGGGGGTGGAAACTTCATGCTTTGGGGCTGTTTTTCTGCTAAGGGGACTTGACGACTGCTCCGTGTTATGGAAAGAATGAATGGGGCCATGTATCCTCAGATTTTGAGCCAAAACCTTCTTCCATCAGTGAGAGCTTTGAATGGTTGACCCAATATTTATTTTCCACGATAATTTACAAATACATTATTTAAAATTCCTAAAATGTGAATCCTGGACTTTTTTTTCCACATTCTGTCTCTCACAGTTGAAGTGTACCTATGATAACATTTGCAGACCTCTAAATTTTCAGTGTGCGGGCCTCAGTGGCAAAGGTTTGGACACCTCTGCAGTAGATGGCACTCAATGTGTGGGTTGTCCTTCAATTATTTATTTATGTGCTGTCATCCAGTCAACTTGTCATCCATGGTTGCAAGAAAGTGCACTCTGTTTCTTAACTGCTCTTTCTGTGCCAACATTGTTACTTAATCTTGTAACACTCTGGTTTTAGTTTGTTTTTTCCCCATCACTGCAATGTTAAACATGGAAGTGTTTAATGCACGGGTGTCAAACTCAAGGCCTGGGGCCACATCTGGCCCCAGGCCTTGAGGTCATTTCATATGGCCCGCACCGCCTGGAAATAATGTGTCCATAAAGTACTTTATCTTTTCTTACTAAAAGTATTATTAATTTCCATTTCCAAAGCATACATGTACTGCATGAAATTACATACATTTTAAAGGTTACCATTATCCAATATTGCAACAAATATACATCATTATCATATCTTAAAATTTTCAATCTATTACACCGATACACCCGTAGTAAATTGAAAAAAAACCCACCACTGTTTTTTATTTTAAAATTATGTCAACTGAGCGACCAATTTTTACGCTAAAATCTCTGGTTTTTATTTTTTACTGTGTATTACTTAAATGGAAAAATAGTTCCACAGTTGTTTCTTACATTAAAAAAATGCCAGTTGCCAAAATAAAAAAAATAAAAACACTCGTACTGTTTTTCCATTTACAGTAATATGTCTTCAATTCTACCATGAATTTTACAGTAAAGTTTGGTGACGAAGCTGCCAGTTTTTTATCGTAAAGAAACAGTGATACTGTTTTTCTTCTTACAGTAATATTTTGAAAAAAAAACAACACTAAAATTCTGCTGATTGCGTTGCCATTTTTTTTACTGTAAAATCTACAGATTTTTTGTTACAGTCCTTAGAAAATATATCTACCGTATTTCCCAGACTATAGAGTGAAACCACACCTACTAAATTGTAGAAAAAAAACATATTTTTCCATATATTAGCCACACCGAACTATAAGTCGCAGTTATATCTGTCTTGAAATTAGTTATTTACACAGAAATATTTACCTTAATTGTTTTCAAACGTTGTCTGTAACATGGCAGTAAAATGGCTGATCGAACAAAACAGAAATCATCGTCATGGACCCACTAGCTGTGCAAGCTAGCTCTCTAATCAGCTAAACAGACTCAATGTTTCTGTGAATTTACTGAGAAATTTGTGAAACTGAAAAAATACAAAAAGGATGCCGTTGTAAGTTAATAATACGAACACAGACACTCGTAAACATGTTAGCATATTAGCTATTGCTAATAATGCTAGCTTGATTACATTACAATAGCACGTACAAATATGCATGAAAACACTCCTCCAGACATCACACATGGGACGCTCTAGTGAGTAAGACTTGTTTTAGTTATATTGTAAAATTTACAAATGTTGCTTGGAGTGATGAATGAAGAATCCATACGAGTAGCTACGCTCTGGACAATTAGGAGACGGAACGGCACTTTAACTTCCGGTTCAAGGCACTTCACAGCAGTAAATAGTGTCAAAGTTAACCGAGCATCACGTGCAGTGAGCAAACTCGTACAAAAGGTGGCACTGTAGCACCAACAATAACGCACCATTTGCATGTGCTTAATGAAAACTATTTGCATTATGGCCGTCAGTGGGGGAAAAAAATCCAGAAATTTGCTGCACCCTTTTTAGTGGCTGGGTTGTAAAAAAGTAGTGGTTTATAGTCTGGAATTTAGGATACAAGCGGTCCTTCAATGACAATGTGGCCTACAAGGAAAACACGTTTGACACTCTTGCTTTAATGCTTCTGCTTTGTGACGATGGATCCTGCAACGCTGGAACATGATTGTGTTGATATTCACATCAATTATCAGTACCATAACAAGAATAATGACATCACTTCTCAGTACCCTAACAATAATAATGACATCACTTCTCAGTACCATAACAAGAAAGTCATCTTCCAGACTTCATGTTTGCAGTTTGTGTTTTTTAATCATTGATGATGTTTCTCACAGCCTCTATCTACTCTTTACAGTATTTACATTAACTCTCTGTTTGTTTCTTCTACTCCCTCCTCTCCCTTCCTCTCCCTCCTCTCCCTCCTCTCACTTCGGTCCCCCCTCTCCCTCTCCCCCTCCTCTTACTCCACTCCTTCCTCTCCCTCCCCTCCCTTTTCTACCTTTATCTCCCTCCCTCTCCTTCCTCTCCCTTCCTGTCCCTTCTCTTTCTCCTCTCACTCCTTTCCCTTCCTTTCACTCCTTTCCCTCCTCTGCTCCTCTCTCTCCTCTCACACCTCACTCTCATCTCCCCCCTCTCCCTTCCTCTCCCTTTTCTTCCTCCTCTCACTCCTCTCCCCCCTCCCCCCCTTCCTCTTCCTCCTCTCACTCCCCTCCTTCCTCTCCCTTCCTCTTCCTCCTCTCACTCCCCGCCCTCCTCTCCCTCCCTCTTCCTCATCTCACTCCTCTCCCTACTCTCATTTCCCTCCGTCCTCTCCCTTCCTCGTACTCTTCTCACTCCTTTTCCTCCTCTCCCTTCCTCTTCCTCCTCTCACTTCTCTCCATCCTCTCACTCCCCTCCCTCTTCTCCCTTCCTCTTCCTCTTTCTCACTCCTCTCCCTGCTCCTCTAACTCCTCCCCCTCCCCATCTCTGCCCCCCACCCCCCCACACACACACACACACACACTCCCACTCCCGTGCGCCCCACCTGCCTAACTGCAGTGTCATGTAAGTTGGTTCCATTCATTCAGTCTTGCACTCGTCTGGGTATTCCTGAAAGCAATTCCAACAATTGGCATCACTCCAAACATGAACATAAAAAGCTTAAAATGTTTTCTACGAGACAGAATTGGACGCCAAAATAGTCTTCAAAGCTGACACGTTAGTTTTCTTGATACCCAGACGTGTTTTATGTGTGAGTGTAATGTGATGTCATCAATCTACTTCCTCCTACATTCATACAGAAGAATGTGCATCCCTTCCTCCTTGTTGTTTTTTTCAGTTCTTGGAACAACTCTCTTTTTCCTGTTTCTCTGTATTTTGGTTCTTATTTTGGTTTGATAATATTTCAATATAACACTTCCAATTATCTCTTTTATGCTTCATTTATCAGTTTCTCCGCCACAAAATGATGCTAGCCAAGAATTTGTATCTATTCTTTTCACCAGTAAATAACTTAAAACATGTATGCACATTCAACACTTCAAACATTTAGTATAATTGTATGTGGAATTCAATTATGGAATAGATTAAGCACATAGTTTAAACAATGTATTATGATGCAGTTTAAGAAACTAAAAGTATTTACAAACAAGGAAGAATTAAGACAAACATATTGAACTTATTGAAAATGATATATTATTATTATCATTATGTGAATAACCACTGACTTAACTATTTATGTAGAGTACTGTTGTATTCACAATGAACTGATGTACAAATGAAGAACAGGAAGTGCAATTGCTATAAGGTAGAAAAGGGGTATGATTAAATAAGCTCTGCTTCTTCCTACTCCTTTTCAGACATGTAAAAAAAACTGATAATATCATATGATGTATCATATCAAAATGTTCTAATCATGTTTAAAATGAACTTCAACCATAACAATGTTAATGTTTAAAGGCATCCAACTAACAACAAATTATTTTTTCTTAATTTTTCTTAATTAGTCAGATTTTTATGGAAGCCGGTTTCCGCCAGTATAAAACAAAAACAAATACCCCAGTGGTAAATCAGAATTATTAGATACATAGTAGAAACCATGAACTCAGAAAGTAGAAATTAATAGATTAAAAAGTCAACATTATGAGTTTAATAATCGTAAGTATGAGATAAAAAGTTGAAATTTAGATAAGTCAAAATTATGAGATAAGAAAGCCAAAATTAATAGACAAAAGTTAAAATTATGAGATAAAAAGTTTAAATTTATATAAGGAAAATAAATTATTAGACAAAAGACATAATTATAAGATAAAAAGTTCAAATTTTGGGATAAAAAGTGACAAGTACAAGATGAAAAATTGTGAAATGTTTTACACAATAGTCTCAGGAATTTTGAGATAAGAAATAATGATTATGACTTTTTATCTCATAATTTCAACTTTATATTTCATAATTGTGACTTTTTATCCCATAATTATAACTCTTATCTCATAATTCTGACTTTTTTTTCATAATTCTAACTTTGATCTCATTAGAACTTATCTAATAATTGCGACTTGTCATCGCATAATTTCCTTTTTTTTTTTTAATCTAACAATGATTTTTTTCTCATAATTTTGACTTATCTTAATTACAACTTTCTATTCAATAATTTTGACTGAATCTCATAACTTCGACTTTCTTATCTCATATTTTCAGCCTTTTATCTCATTACTACGACTTACCTTTAGGCTCCCATAGATTTGTATGATTATTTTTGTATTTCTTCACATATCTGTCACTCTTTGTTCCTTTCTCCTGTCATCAAGTGTTGTGTGTGAATGTAAAAGTGGTTGAAAACAAGAATCAGTCTTTGTGACCGCCTCCTGTGTGTAGTGGACAACCAGCACATGCTGCACTACATCCGAGATAAGACGGCGGTGCCATATTTCAGCAACTTGGTCTGGTTCATCGGCAGCCATGTCATCGAACTGGACAAGTGCGTGCAGACAGATGAAGAGTAAGCCTTTCTTTATCCATTTCCTCAGATGTTCTACTTTTGGCCTGCAGTGTTCAGGCTAACCCATTATATCTAGAACAGTGGTTCTTAACCTTGTTGGAGGTACCAAAGCCCACTAGTTTCATATGCGCATTCATTGAACCCTTTTTTAGTGAAAAATAAAATGTTGTTTTTTTTCAGATTCAAGACAATGTTGTATGTTTTTGGTAACACTTTAGTATGGGGAACATATTTTAAGTAACAAAGACTTAATTTAGAGTTTTTTGTACACTAGGGAAACATATTCTAAGTAATAAAGACTTAATTTAGAGTTATTTGGTTAGGGTTAGGGTTAGGGTCAGGGTTATAATAAGGCCATACCGAATAAGGCATTAATTAGTACCTAATGACTAGTTAAGAGCCAATATGTTACTAATTTGCATGTTAATAAGCAACTAATTAATGGTGAATATGTTCCCAATACTATAGTGTTACCATATTTTTTTTTACTGGTGCATAAAATGAACCATGCATGAACATCACCTTGTTCAAACAACAAAACTAAGACGGTGCATAAACTTACAACAAATTACACACCTGCAAATCAATCAGCTGTTGCCGTATCCGTAATATGCCAAAAGGGAGAAGTTTGTATTTGCACGAAGAGTCGGGTGTGTTTTGACCTCGGCCGAACCCCTGAGGTCGACTCATCGAACCCTCAGGGTTCGATCAAACCCCGATTAAGAACCACTGATCTAGAAGAACTTGAATTTGTTGCCTGCTATTTCCCAGGCACAAAAACCGAGGCAAGTTAAGCGACTTGGTAGCAGAGCACCTTGACCACCTTCACTATCTGAACGACATCCTCATCATCAACTGTGAATTCCTCAATGATGTTCTGACGGACCACCTCCTAAACCGCCTCTTCTTACCGCTCTATGTCTACTCTTTGGTTAGCCATGAAACGGTAAGCTGCTATTCTGGACAAGTAGTTCAAACTGAGTCTTAGATGACACTGTGACCCCAACTGTGTCTTTTTCTTCTTTTTTGCAGCCTGAAGAGCGAAAAATCAACCCTCAGGTGTCCCTGTACCTGCTGTCTCAAGTAGGCAACACAAGTGTGCACACATTTCATGACTAAATGACATAATACATATAGACCGCCATCTATGGGTTGTGTTTAAATGTCATTCAAAACTTACACTTACAGTGGAACCTCCATTTATGAACTTCATTGGTTCTTGCACAGGCTTCACAAATCGAAAAGTCCGTATCGTGAAGCAAATTTCTCCATAAAAATCAAATTTAAATGTGATCTAGAAGAGATTATTCCTTAAGGAATTGTGTGTGAATGCTCCAATGCTGAAGTTAAACTGAAATGCTGATAGAATGTACAAAACCCAAAAGCAGTGAAGTTGGCCCTTTGTGTAAATGGTAAATAAAAACAATACAATGAATTGCAAATCCTTTTCAACTTATATTCAATTGAATAGACTGCAAAGACAAGATATTTAATGTTCCAACTGAGAAACCAATTTTTTTTTGCAAATAATCATTAACTTAGAATTTAATGGCAGCAACACTTTGCAAAAAAGTTGTCACAGGGGCATTTTTACCACTGTGTTACGTGGCCTTTTCTTTTAACAACACTAAGTAAACGTTTGGGAACTGAGGAGACCAATTTTTGAAGCTTTTCAGGCGGAATTATTTCCCATTCTTGCTTGATGTACAGTTTCGCTGGCTTCATGGTGTGCTAAAAACAACTTGGTTCTTAACACTAACAAAACCAAAGATCTAATTGTAGGCTTCTGCAGGAAAGGGGAGAAAAAACACGCTCCACTTTTACTTAATAACAATCTCGTAGAAAGGGTCAAACAATTCAAATTTTTAGAGGTGACCATAACATACGATCTATACCACCCAGCACATATGGCCTCTTCAACCTGCTACCCTCTGGAAGGAGGTATAGATCGATTCGTGCCAGGACCACCACATTCTGTATCCCCAAGGCTGTGAGACTGCTAAATAAACAGCTTGCCCCTTTACTTCCCCCAACCATCTTATTACCTCACTCTTCACCACCTCCATAATTGTGCCCTGGACATTGCATTGCTGCAACATCAATGCAACACCCATCAGACATCTGACTGTTTCCACACCCCTCCATACATGATCTTCTTGACAATGGTAAACTGTAAACTATGGTCAACCTGCACATCAATGCAGTTTCTATACCGTTAGACAAAGCTCAAACAAAATCTCGTTGACATGTTAGACTTAGGGACGGCGTGGCGCAGTGGAAGAGTGGCCGTGCGCAACCTGAGGGTCCCTGGTTCAAATCCCACCTAATACCAACCTCGTCACGTCCGTTGTGTCCTAAGCAAGACACTTCACCCTTGCTCCTGATGGGTGCTGGTTGGCGCCTTGTATGGCAGCTCCCTCCATCAGTGTGTGAATGTGTGTGTGAATGGGTAAATGTGGTAGTGTCAAAGCGCTTTGAGTACCTTGAAGGTAGAAAAGCGCTATACAAGTACAACCCATTTATTTATTTATTTAAGTGTTATTATGACAATGACAATAAAGGAATTGATTGATTGAGTGAGTGAGTGAGGGAGGGAGGGAGGGAGGGAGGGAGGGAGGGAGGGAGGGAGGGAGGGAGGTGAGGTGAGGTGAGGTGAGGTGAGGTGAGGTGAGGTGAGTTGTTCAACAGTCCGGAATCTCCGTTGTCGTATTTTAGGCTTCATATTGCGCCACAGATTTTCAATGGGAGACAAGTCTGGACTACAGGCAGGCCACTCTAGTACTCGCACTCTTTTACTACAAAGCCACGCTATTGTAACACATGCAGAATGTGGCTTGGCATTGTCTTGCGGAAATCGTCCATGAAAAATATGTTGTATGGATGGCAACATATATTGCTCCAAAACCTGTATGTACCTTTCAGCATTAATAGTGCCTTCACAGATGTGTAAGTTACCCATGACTTGGGCACTAATACAGACCCATACCATCACAGATGCTGGCTTTTCAACTTTGCGCTTATAACATTCCGGATGGTTCTTTTCCTCTTTCGTCCAGAGGAGATGAAATCCAGTTTCCAAAATCAATTTGAAATGTGGACTCGTCAGACCACAGAACACTTTTCCACATTGCATCAGTCCATTTTTAATGAGCCCGGGCTTAGCGATCCCGGTGGCGTTTCTGGGTGTTGTTGATACATGGCTTTGGCTTTGCATAGTAGAGTTTTAACTTGCATTTACAGTTGTAGCGACCAACTGTAGTTACTGACAGTGGTTCTCTGAAATGGTCCTGAGCCCATGTGGTGATATCCTTTACACATTGATGTCACTCTGATGCAATACTGCCTGAGGGATCGAAGGTCACTTTGGTTTTCGGCCTTGTTGCATACAGGCAGTGATCTCTCTAGATACTTTGAACCCTTTGATGATATTACAGACCGTAGATGGTGAAATCCCTAAATTCCTTGCAATAGCTCGTTGAGAAATGTTGTTCTTAAACTGTTTAACAATTTGTTTGTGAAAGACTGAGCATTTTCACGGAAGCTGCTTTTATACCCAATCATGGCACCGACCTGTTCCCAATTAGCCCGTTCACCTGTGGGATGTTCCAAATAAGTGTTTAATGAGCATTCCTCAATTTTCTCAGTCTTTTTTTTCCACTTGTGCCATCTTTTTTGAAACATGTTGCAGGCATCAAATTCCAAATGAGCTAATGTTTGCAAAAAATGAAGTTTCTCAGTGTGAACATTAAATATCTTGTCTTTGCAGTCTATTCAATTGAATATAAGTTGAAAAGGATTAGCAAATCATTGTATTCTGTTTTTATTTATAATATACACAAAGGGCCAATTTCACTGGTTTTGGGGTTTGTAAAACAACAATTGAATGAAAACAACAGGGGCAACATCATTAAAAGGATAAAAAGTGGATACAAATGATAAATTAAAAGGTGCATTAACTAAAAACTTTGCAAAAAAGAGAAGTTTTCAAATGTTTCTTAAAAGTGTTAGCACAGTCAAGATCATGGAGGGACTGGTGCAGAGTGTTCCAGAGTCTGGGAGCTATAGCCTGGAATATCAAGTCTCCACAGGTTTTAAAATGAGATTTTGGGATCTTTAGAAGAGCCTAGCCTGAAGACCGAAAGAATTTGGGAAAAACAATTTGAGTTGTCGTCACGTTATGTTGTTGGTTTTACGAGCAGAGGAGCATGTTGGGCAGCGTACACACACACAGTGTACTTACAAGCAGACATAAGTTGTAGACAGAAAGGGAGAACGGACACATTTTGGCTTAAAGGGGAACATTATCACAATTTCAAAAGGGTTAAAAACAATAAAAATCAGTTCCCAGTGGCTTGTTGTATTTTTTTAATTTTTTTTTTTAAATTTTACCGGTCTCCGAATATCCCTAAAAAAAGCTTTAAAGTGCTCGATTTTCGCTATTTGCGATGCGACTATCCATTTCCCTGTGATGTCATACAGTGCTGCCAATGTAAACAAACAATGGCGAATAGCACAGCAAGATATAGCGACATTAGCTCGGATTCAGACTCGGATTTCAGCGGTTTAAGCGATTCAACCGATTACGCAAGTATTGAAACGGATGGTTGGAGTATGAAAGTATTGAAGAAACTGAAGCTATTGAGCGAATAGCTATTGACACTATTCATAGCCATAGCATGGCCGAATAGCTGCGTTAGCATCGCCAGTAAAATTTGCGGACCAAACGATCAGGACTTTCGGATCTTGTGACACTGGAGCAACTTAAATCCGTTGATTGGTAAGTGTTTTTTTCGCATTAAATGTGGGTGGAAGGAAACGTAATATAGTTGCAAATGCATCTGCAGGTTATCCATACATCTCTGTCCCAAGTCTGCTTTAGCACCGCCGGTAAATAGCATGTTAGCGTCGATTAACGTAGCATGTTAGCATTGATTAGCGACCAAAAATGTCTGATTAGCACATAAGTCAACATCAACAAAATTCACCTTTGTGATTTCGTTGACTTTATCGTTGCAAATGCATCTGCAGGTTATCCATACATCTCTGTGTCATGTCTGTCATCGCCGGTAAAATGTGGAGACACTCCAGCACATTCAATGGGGGACTGGCGGAAGACACTTTCGCATCTTCGGGCCAGTGGTGCAACTTGAATCCCTCCCTGTTAGTGTGGTTACACCCTCCGAGAACACACCGACGAGGCATGATGTCTCCCAAGGTTCCAAAAAATTGTCGAAAAAACGGAAAATAAGAGAGCTGAGACCCAATGTTTACAATGTGTTGAAAATGAAAATGGCGGCCGTATTACCTCGGCGACGTCACATTCTGACGTCATCGCCTCCAGAGCGATAAACAGAAAGGCGTTTAATTTGCCAAAATTCACCCATTTAGAGTTCGGAAATCGGTTAAAAAAATATATGGTCTTTTTTCTGCACCATCAAGGTATAAATTGACGCTTACATAGGTCTGGTGATAATGTTCCCCTTTAAAAACTAAAAATAAAGGTGAAGTTATAACACTGAAACACCTTCAGAAAGAGGTGCTTTGTGGCATGGCTAGCTAGCTAGCAGCTAACATCCATCCCCAGTCGGCAGTATTTTAGCTACTTCTAAATCAGTAATCCTCGTCTCCAAGGTGACAAATAAAGTACGTTTCTTAAAAGTATCATTCCTGCATGACGAGGAATAGCTAAACTTGCTTCACTACAAGAGGAATAGCTAAACTTGCTTCACTACACACCGTTGCTCACCGGTGTCAAAATGTAAACAAACGCCATTTAAGGATCGAAACCTAACATCCACTGTAATGATACCAAGTACAGTAGCGTATCTAGTCGATACCACAATGATTACGTCAATATTTTTTGGCATCACAACATCTTCTTTAGTTTGTTTTTTATTCGTATTATTTTTATAAACTCAAGAAATATGTATCTGGACACATGAGGACTTTGAATATGACATGTAACTACTTGGTATCGGATTGATACCCAAATTTGTGGTGTCGCCCAAAACAGAAGAATAAGTGATTATTACATTTTAACAGAAGTGTAGAAAAAACATGTTAAAAGAGAAAGTAAGCAGATATTAAAAGTAAATGAACAAGTAGATTAATAATTCATTTTCTACCACTTGTCCTTAATAATGTTGACAAAATAATAGAATGATAAACGGCACAATATGTTACTGCATACATCAGCAGACCAATTAGGAGCCCCTGTTTGCTTACTTACCAATAAAAGACAAGTTGTCTTGTATGTACACTATTTTATTTAAGAACAAACTTGCAATAAAAATCATATGTATAATCTACCCTGAGATTTTTTTTGTTGAAATAAAGCTAATAAAGTAATTTTTTGTGGTCTTTATTTGGAAAAGTACCGAAAAGTATCAAAAAATGTTGGTACCGGTACCAGTATCTAAATAATTTTGGTACCAGTATCTAAATAATTTTGGTGTCAGGACAACACTACTTACAACTAAAAGACAAATAGTTTAGTATGTTTACTATTTTATTTCAGGACAAACTTGCAATAATAAACATATATTTAGTGTACCGTAAGATTTTTTGTTAAAATATAGCTAATCATGCAATTTTTTGTGGTCCTCATTATTTAAAAAATTACCGAAAAATATCCAAATACATTTTGGTACCGGTACAAAAATATTGGTTTTGGGACAATATTACTTTGAACACTGTACTTCTTTCACCAGGAAGGCAAAGTGGGGCCTGGTTGACATTTGCTGAACACACTTCTTCTGTATGGCACATAAAAAAAAAAACAGCAACAATGTAAAAATACAGCAAAAAGATACAACGTGATGAGAAAAGGCTGAAATTTTGATAATAATAACAAAAATGTGTCTGTTTATCCTTATTATTAGCCTTTTGAATTACAAATGACATGATGATGTCACACTATCACCACATTAAAATAATATTAATAACAATACTGTTTATTTTTATATTCTTAAAGGCTACACACCACTGCTGTACTTTTTAGAATGAAAATCAGTTAATGTAGTTTTTTATGAGCACATTGTTCTGAAGTAGTGGGAGGTTATAGAACACAGTTGGTCTTTTTTCAATGTTTTGTTGCCTCTTGGCAGCTGATACTGATGTGTAAATTCAGTTGTCGCACACTGTTCTTAAATACTTGACATTTTGAAACACTTCAATAAAACAGCGAATTTAAAAGTTTGTAGTTCATTTTTTTTTATCATGTTATCAATTAAGTATTGAGAATCCTGGAAGTCCGTAGGTATCGACCAATGAAATTCTGGCAGATAAACGGACAAAATAAATTATATTTCAATGTTATAAATATCCATGCAATAATGTTGGTAGGTGAATTAACACATTATTTACACTCTAAAGTTGTCCTTGTAATTTGTTTTTTCCACGTTCCAGGTGTTTCTCATCATCCACTATCATCCCCTCGTCAACGCCCTGGCTGATGTAATTCTGAACGGAGACCTGTCTGTTTTCATCCCACAGATGGACCATCACAGTACACACAAGAACACAGTAAGCCTTATGCATTTTTTTTAAGTCATGGATACACACAGCTAAGTCTTAAACAAAGAATCAACTAAAGATGTGACATTCGCCAATGTATCAAGTCTTTTAAACGGCTCTTTTAAATCAAAAATGAGAACCGATTCAAAGTTGTGAGCCATTTGTTTGGAGCCGTAACGGTCTATAAAACGCAGATATATACGTTGTGAAAGTAGTTATTTACACACAACCATTCTGTAGTTTAGTTTATTAAGGATCCCCATTAGTCTACACCGCAGTGGAGACTATTCTCCCTGTAAATATGTATTTACATATTTCCAAACGGTGTCTGTAAGACGACAGTAAAACGGCTGATCAAACAAAACAAAAGTCATATTTATGAACCCACTAGCTGCGCAAGCTAGCTCTCCAATCAGCTAAACAGACTCAATAACTCCACATTGACGTTTTGGTGAATTTACAAAACCGAAACAATACAAAAAGAATGCCATTGTAAGTTTGTAATACTAACATAGACACCCGTAAACGTGTTAGCATACTAGCTAAGGCTATCAACGCTCGCGGGATTACCTTACGATGGCACGGACAAATGTGCATGAAGACACTCCTACATACATCACACCTGGGAATGTTTAGTAGGTAATAATTGATTTAGTTATATTGTAACACTTACAAATGTTAAATGGAGTGATGAATGAACGTTCGCATGGACGAGTAGAAGACGGAATGGCACTTGTACTACTGGTTTAAGATCGAACCAGCACCTGCAGTGAGCAAACTCGTCCAAAAGATGGCGGCATAGCACAAACAATAATACACTATTTAACTGTTTTTTTTTTTTGTTTTTTTTGTGTAGTATTTGCATTATAGTCGGCAAGAAAAATCCATATTACAATCGCACCGTTTATTAATTTGCAGAGTTAATAGAGAACGAAAAAAGAAGGGGCTTATGGTCCGGATTTTCTGGTAAGTCAAAGGAAACCTAGCAGCATTTACTTGTTTTTTTATTAAAAAAAAAAAAAAAGAATATATAATTATACTATTAATAAATTTTTATTTTATTGATTTATTTTGATTCATTTTTCTGGTAATTTTTTCTGCTATGTAAAGTAGTTTTGGTGTACATACATACAATTGTGAACTCTCATTTTTATTATGTCCTAGTTTTTATTCCAGTTGCATTTATACTTTTTACATCCATCCATACATGTGAATTTTAATAAATTTTTGCATATTTTTCTATTGCTAAAATGCTTTTGTGTTACAATTTTGTTTAGGTGACGGAAAATTACAAATAGTAATATATTTACCGTATTTCTCGGAGCATAAGTCGCGCCGGAGTATAAGTCGCACCTGCCGAAAATGCATAAAAAAGAAGGAAAACATCATATATGCGTCGCACTGGAGTATAAGTCGCATTTTTGGGGGAAATTTATTAGATAAAATCCAACAAGAACAGATATTTGAAAGGCAATTTAAAATAAATAAAGAATAGTGAACAACAGGCTGTTATATGACACATAAATAACCAACTGAGAACGTGCCTGATATGTTAACATAACATATTATGGTAAGAGTCATTCAAATAACTATAACTTATAGAACATGCTATACATTTACCAAACAATCCGTCACTCCTGATCGCTAAATGCCATGAAATCTTCCTTTTCGGTGTCGCTTCTAAACAATTCTGCCAACTCCAAAGGAAGACAATGTGCCGCTTCCTCTTCTATCGGTACATCGCTTACGTCAGAGTCATCGTCAGGTGCAGTTCCAATTATTCCAGCCTTTCTGAATCCGGACAGGATGGTTTCGGTTGTCACTGAAGCCCATGCTTTGTCGATCCATCCGATGACATCCAGAAAAGTCTGCCTTAAAGCTCCTATTCACGGAGATGTCAAGTGGCTTGAGTATTTTGGTTAAGCCTCTGGGGATGATGCCAGGTATGGAGTTTAAAACTTTTAACCGTACGGTTGACAAGCCTCTCCCGGCAGCACGTTGTTCAAGCACCCATTTGTGAATTTGTTCCTCGAGCTGTGGCCACCTAGCTTTTTGCCTGCGATTAGCTTTTTTAGTTTTCTTCATTTCCGTAATAGTAGTCTCCGCTTTTCGCAAGTCCCTTAAAAGTTTCTCGTTTACTCCAAACTTTCTTTCTGCTGCTCGATTGCCGTTTCCTGCTGCGTATTTCACTACTTCCAGCTTGTAACCTGCAGTATATGCTTTCCTTTTCGGTAGAGGTGGGGAGAGTAGCCAGAAATTGTACTCAAGTAAGAGTACTGTTACTTTAGAGATTTATTACTCAAGTAAAAGTAAGCAGTAGTCACCCAAATATTTACTTGAGTAAAAGTAAAAAGTATGTTGTGAAAAAAACTACTCAAGTACTGAGTAACTGATGAGTAACCTGTTTGTTTAATGATTACGGCAACAAATAATGCACAAAAACATAAAAATAGCAAAGAGCAAATTCAGAGCCAGGAATATCTCTTAAGCAACTAAAACAATAATATATATTAAATAATACTACATTAAAATAAAAAAATTAAGGCACATTGAGCCACAATAACTTAACAGCACCATAGGCTCAATAGGCATTGATGGATTGATTGATTGATTGATTGATTGATTGATTGATTAAAACTTGTATTAGTAGATTGCATAGTACAGTACATATTCCGTACAATTGACCACTAAATGGTAACACCCCAATAAGATTTTTAAAGTTAATCAATTACTTAATAAATGACCAAGTCAAGGTGATCTACCTCATATATACATATACATACACACACATATCATATACATACACACACATATCATATACATACACACACAAATATCATATATATATATATATATATATATATATATATATACATACATACATTTATATATACAGTATATAATTTATATTATTTTGCCGTTTTTGTTGACATGTAAAAGGTGTTTTAATGAATATACATGCATGTTTAACATATAGATTCCTATCTTTCATAAAGACAAGAATATAAGTTGTGTATAACCTGATTCTGATGGCGTGCATTGATTGGAATCAAACAGTGTAGTGCTGATTACGTCCGCATTTTTCAAATGGAGGAGAAAAAAAAGTTCTTCTTTTCTGTCCACTAACACATGAAACTCGTTGGTTTTTGGCATCTCATTTGTCCAGCTTCCATATTCGTTTTTATACACTTTACAATAAATACATTGGCGGCAAACTCCGTAGTTTGCTAGCTTGTATGCTCTGGCTTTCGGAGACTCTTATTTTGTTAGCGCAGGCGCGATGGAGCGGCACTTTTATTGTGAAGACAGGAACTGTGCGATCAGTCTTTAGGCTTTTGACGGGAAGTACAGTTGAAATAAAAAGTGTCTTTTTTCCTTTACACTTTTGATTGATTGATTGAAACTTTTATTAGTAGATTGCACAGTACAGTACATATTCCGTACAATTGACCACTAAATGGTAACACCCCAATAGGTTTTTTAACTTGCTTAAATCGGGTTTTACGTGTGACGGTCATGTGACCGCCTGGCTCTGTTTGATTGGTCCAACGTCACCTGTGACTGCATGAGATTGGTGAAACGCAGGCATGCGTAGATCCTACTTTGAAAAACCAAAACAAACATTAACAGATCGATAAAAAAAAGTAGCGAGTAGCGAGCTGAATGTAGATAAATGGAGCGGCGTAAAAGTAGCGTTTCTTCTCTATAAATATACTCAAGTAAAAGTAAAAGTATGTTGCATAAAAACTATTCTTAGAAGTAAAATTTATCCCAAAAGTTACTCAAGTAGATGTAACGGAGTAAATGTAGCGCGTTACTACCCACCTCTGCTTTTCGGGGCCATTTTTGTTCAGCCCTTTGTTTTTATAAGTTGCCGCCAATGTACCGTAGCAGGTAGCATCTTCTTTCCCACATTGCACTTCTGCCATGACCCGCCTCCGCCGAATTTTCATTGGTTGACATGTGTGTGACGATTGCTGTAGCATCTTGTTTTCCCACAATGCATTTCTGCCATGACCCGCCTCCGCCGAATTTTCATTGGTTGACGTGTGTGTGTGACGATTGCTGACATCCGGCTAGTCTCATACGTAAATGAGATAAATAATATTTGATATTTTACGGTAATATGTTAATCATTTCACACATAAGTCGCTCTGGAGTATACGTCGCACACCCGGCCGAACTAAGAAAAAAACTGCGACTTATATTCCGAAAAATACGGTACCTGGCACGACCCAAAGGAACATTTAACATAAAAAAATATATATTTCAGATTACAGTAACTCCCACCAATAGTGTAATATTTGTCCAAATTGAAGATTTTTTTGATCCTTATCTTATGCTGCCTTTTGATTGTTTTTTTGTTAAAACGAACTATAATAACGAGATCAGCTCCTAAAGATCCGGCTCCCTTCAAAGAGTCATAACCCCATTTCTAGACGAAACTGGAATTGGTGTTTAAATATTTGATTAATAAGAGAATTATTTAGGTTGGAGACCTTATAGGGGAATTGCACTTTTTTGGAATGTTGCCTATCGTTCACAATCATTATAAGAGACAGGAACATTTGTCTTTCTTTTCGATTATTTTAAAGATGATGAAAAAGTCTCTAAAACAACTTCAAAACTCTCCATCAACGTTTTATATACACACTGCAAGTATATATATAAAATGTAGGAACAGACACCTTCATAACAATATGTAATATGTACAATAAACACACTGCAAATATATATATAATGTAGCAAAAGACACATTCATACCTTCATAACAATATTTAATATGTGTTTCCCCCCAGAATATTTGTTAGTTAAGATGGTGTCTCCCCAGGGGGGAGTGGGAAGGGCTGGGTGAGTGTAAGGAACAGTGTAATTTGGCCTGTCGCCACCATCACATCTCCATCTCATCGCTGCCTGTGGAGGCAATAGACTACAGACTATGGTAAAGTAGGCCGACTTCGTCGCGTGATTTCCACTCCGTATGCTGAATTGCAATATACAATATATATCGCGAAATTTTTTACGTAAAGTAAAAATAAAACACAAAACAATCCTAGTTACCTGAGATACCAAGTATGTCATTATGTTGTCTCAGTAAGTCAATATTTACTAAGTCAAATTAATGACTTACTGTAAATAAGATGTAAATAAAAAAAGAGTTAAAAAAGGGGCCACATGCTGACATATGCTCAACTCATCATGCTTAATTTATTACTGCATTTGGACAGCCTGTAGTTGATTTTTATTATGTAAATGTTATAATTTTATCAACATGTGATAGCAGGGACCCTGCCATTCACATTTAGGCTGCTAGATTACTAATTATTAATTTAACTATAGCTGAAAAAAATAGTACAATAGCAATAGGAGAGGCTATTCATCCCTGAACACCATCGAGTTCATGTTTGGTTGCATGCTCTGTTTGTAACCACTTAGATGGTTGTGTGGGTGGGACAATGCTAGTTGCTGCATAGACGTACTGACAGCGGCAGAGGCAGAACAAAGTGTAGCAGCTTGTTAAGACTTTAGTTTAGCACCAAATGATAATATAAATACATTTAATTAAGTCAAATACAAATAAGGCAGCAAGAGTGGGGGGGTTCTTACATATGAGGTCCTCTCCAAGGTTCTCATAGTCATCATTGTCACTGGCGTCCCACTGGGTGTGAGTTCTCCTTGCCCACTGGGTGTGAGTTTTCCTTGCCCTTATGTGAGTTCTTCCGAGGATGTCGTAGTCGTAGTGGTTTGTACAGTCCTTTGAGACATTTGTGATTTAAGGCTATATAAATAAACATTGATTGATTGATCGATTGATTGATAGTATCTTACACTTGTCTTTTGTAAAATAAATCTGGACAGCCGATATGGGCATCTACATCAACTATATGATTTGCATGAGAAGCTGGACAGGAAAAAAATAAAAATAAACATATATATATATATATATATCTATATATATATATGTATGTATATATATGTATGTATATATATATGTATATATATGTATGTATATATATATGTATATATATATATATATGTATATATATACATGTATATATATATATGTATATATATGTGTGTGTGTATATATATATATATATATATTTTTTTTTTTCAAGACTAGTTTAGGCAGTGGCTCTTTCTTGCTAAGGCGGCCGCCTTAACAACAAAACGCTGCGGGAAACCCTGTATAATGTAGTCACAGACACCTTTATAACAATATGTAATATGCACAATATACACACTGTGTGTGTGTGTGTGTGTGTGTGTGTGTGTGTGTGTGTGTGTGTGTGTGTGTGTGTGTGTGTGTGTGTGTGTGTGTGTGTGTGAGTGTGTGTGTGTGTGTGTGTGTGTGTGTGTGTGTGTGTGTGTATATATAGGGTGTAACGGTACGCAAAAATTTCGGTTCGATACGTACCTCGGTTTAGAGGTCACGGTTCGGTTAATTTTCGGTACAGCAAGAAAACAACAAAGTATAATTTTTTTGTTTTTTTATTTACTAAATTTGCAAAATCTTCCACCAAAAATATTTTTCTAAGTGGAATATTTGATGTGAAGTAATAGGAAGCTTGGATAGGTCAATAATTCTTAATAACATTGATTTTGATTCAATATTATGTTTTGAGCATTGACAGTTTGAAAGAAAAAAAACAGCTTTGTTTTTAAGTCAACGTTGAAACTTTTTCTAAATTACATTTAACCTTCAAGCTTTTTTATTTCACTTTTGTTATGTTTTTGTTTATTTTAATAGTATTTTTAGAATGTGCTGTGGGCTTTTAAAACATTAGCAGACACCCCTGCTATAGATAATAAAATATTAAATCTGATAAATCAATGGATAAAAAGCAGAGCCTGGAGGCGCATGCGTGTTTATCATAACTCTCTCGCTCTCTGCCCCTCCCTCACGAATGCTACTGCTGCGTGAGGGAGCAGGAGCATTGTTTTGTTTTTAACCCTTTCTTAACTCGGAACGTACATTGTTATACACGCAACCATAACTCAAAATACCGGACATTTGAGGCATTTAAGAAACTCTGCCCTGACAACCCCGCAAAAGAGGACATATCCGGTGAAAAGAGGACGTATGGTCAGTCCGGCATTTTCAGTATTGTTTACGCTACATAATATGTCCGTGTGGAAACTCGTTCGGTCTACCCAGAGGTGGGTAGAGTAGCCAGATATTTTACTCAAGTAAGAGTACTGTTACTTAAGAGATGTATTACTCAAGTAAAAGTAAGGAATAGTCACCCAAATATTTACTTGAGTATTATTAAAAAGTATGTTGTGAAAAAACTACTCAAGTGCTGAGTAACTGATGAATAACCTGTTCGTTCAATGATGACGGCAACAAGTAATGCACAAAAACATAAAAATAGCAATGAACAAATTTATATACATATGTATATAAATATACATATGTATACATATATACAGTATATATATTTTTTATGTTATATTTTGTTTCTTACTGCTGCATTTAATTTTTATTCTTATTGTTGTATTGTTTTATTTCCATTAATACACCCATTGTTTACTTTTTACTTTTTACATTTGATCTCAATTCTGTACACTGCTGCTGGAATTTTAATTTCCATGAGGGCACTCTCCCAAAGGAATCTATAAGGTACTATCTATATATGTACGTATATATATATATATGTATATATATATATATATATATATATATATATATATATATATATATATACATATATATACATACATATATATACATACATACATACAGTGGGGCAAAAAAGTATTTAGTCAGACACCGATTGTGCAAGTTCTCCCACTTAAAATGATGACAGAGGTCTGTATATATACAAACCCCGTTACCATATGAGTTGGGAATTTGTGTTAGATGTAAATATTCAACCCATATTCAATTGATTGTACTACAAAGACAAGATATTTGATGTTCAAACTCATAAACTTTATTTTTTTTTGCAAATAATAATTAACTTAGAATTTCATGGCTGCAGCACGTGCCAAAGTAGTTGGGAAAGGGCATGTTCACCACTGTGTTACACCACCTTTTCTTTTAACAACACCCAATAAACGTTTGGGAACTGAGGAAACTAACTGTTGAAACTTTGAAAGTGGAATTCTTTCCCATTCTTGTTTTATGTAGAGCTTCAGTCGTTCAACAGTCCGGGGTCTCCGCTGTCGTATTTTACGCTTCATATTGCGCCACACAGATGATTATAAGATTGTTGGTGCTGTTGCTGTTTTGTCCCTCATTCTTAATCCATACGCAATGCAGAAATATGCAAATTAAGTTGCTATTCTTAGGTTCCGCCTCCTTACTTCCTTTGTGCCACCCGCTAACCTTGCCTGATTCTTCCTCTTCCATTTTTGTCATATTTAGCCTCCCTCTGCCCTTCTGTTCTTGGTGTTTAACCTTCTGTTTTTGTAGTAGGGTGGGTGTCAGTGGGGAGCATTTCTGAGAACCTTTGTGGTTGTTGTGTGCGCCGCCTGTGTCTGCGAGCATTGCTGTTTCAGAAGCAGCCTTCATTTTCGGTGAATGCGAGGCGCGTGGTGTTTTAACGCTGCTGGTCGAGTCTACCACAGCAGACACTGTCAGTTCAGCACCAACAGATTTTAAAAGCCACCGATAATGCAAAATCAACATTTATAACATGTTTTTTTGTATTTGAGATCTTCCTAAGTTGTAAAATGGCGGAGATATTTATAAAACTACTTGCCTTCCTTCATACTTCCTCCAAATAAACCTTATTTGCACAATTTGTGAAGTTTTTCCAAGATTTGACTTCAGCAGGTAGGAATTTACCTGGTAGGAATTTACCTTAAGTTTTCCATTTAGGGCCGACTCAAGTCAATAAGTTCCTTCTTTTTTTCTGTCCTCTTGTTGTGAGGCAGACTGGCTCGTGCTGTTCATGCACATGCATCCTCCACTGTTGCCATTTCTACCCTACTTTTTCTCACCCTTTGAACACTGCGGCTTATACAAAGGTACGTCTAATCTATGGGTTTTCCTTCGCTAACGGCTGAATTATGGAATGCATTGAGCAAAATCAAAATAACAAGTCAACTGTTCAAATTCAGTATTTACAAAGTACATGGAGGAAGCAAGAATCCAAATAAACATCTTGAACCTTAGTAAAAATGAAGAAAACATCTTATTCATCTCAAATGGTGAATAAAGACATCTAAGACTTTTCTGTTTTGTTTGATCTGCCGTGTAACAGACACAGTTTGAAAACAATTAAGGTATGTAAATAAATATTTACAAAGTATTTCTGTTTAAATAACTCATTACACAACGTATATATCTGTGGCGGTGTGACTTATATATAGAAAATATTTTTTTTCAAAAATTTAGTGGGTGCGGATTATATGCTTGTGCGCTTTATATACTTTACACTTATATCTGTCAGACTCTAGGGCTGTGAATCTTAGAGCACTACACGATTCGATTTGATTCTTGGGGCCAATGATTTGATTCAGAATTGATTCTCTATTCAAAATCAATACTTAGGTCCGATAAATGCTTTAAAATGTAATACCGGAAATTATCGGTATCGGTTTCAAAAAGTAAAATTAATGACTTTTTAAAACGCCGTTGCATGGACTGGTACATATCTGGTAAAACAGTGGTCCCCAAACTTTTTTGTAGCTGCGGACCGGGCAGCGGGAACGGGGGGGGATTCTTTTTTTTTTCTTCTTTTTTTGTGTGTTTTTTTTTTTTGTCATGAAAAAGGGAGTTTTTTTGGGTTGGTGCACTAATTGTAAGTGTATCTTGTGTTTTTTATGTTGATTTGACGACTGCAGCATGAGAGATTTACTGGCGACACTTGATGACCTCATCAAACCGCCACGAACGGATCATAACAACAAGAGTGTGTTTTGTTGTTGCCGCAGCAAGCGGAGAAGGAGAAAGTAGAGGAGCGTCAAGCTAAGGTTACTTTAGGAATCTACAGGGTTGTATTAGTGCCCAAGGCATGGGTAACTTACACATCTTTGAAGGCACCATTAATGTTGAAATGTACATATAGGTTTTGGAGCAACATATATTGCCATCCAAGCAACGTTATCATGGACACCCTGCTCATTTCAGCAAGACAATGCCAAGCCACGTGTTACAACAGCGTGGCTTCATAATAAAAGGGTGTGGGTACTAGACTGGCTTGCCTGTAGTCCAGACCTGTCTGTATTATGAAGCCTAAAATACCTGAACGGCGACCCCGGAATTTTGAACAACTTAACCTGTACATCAAGCAAGAATGGGAAAGAATTCCATCTGAAAAGCTTAAAAAATTGGTCTCCTCAGTTCCCAAACGTTTACTGAGTGTTGTTAAATGATAAATGGGTTGTACTTGTATAGCGCTTTTCTACCTTGAAGGTACTCAAAGCGCTTTGACACTACTTCCACATTTACCCATTCACACACACATTCACACACTGATGGAGGGAGCTGCCATGCAAGGCGCCAACCAGAACCCATCAGGAGCAAGGGTGAAGTGTCTTGCTCAGGACACAACGGACGTGACGAGGTTGGTACTAGGTGGGATTTGAACCCGGGACCCTCGGGTTGCGCACGGCCACTCTCCCACTGCGCCACGCCGTCCCTTTGTTAAAAGGAAAGGCCATATAACACAGTGTTAAAAATGCCCCTGTGACAACTTTTTTGCAATGTGTTGCTGCCATTCAATTCCAAGTTAATTATTATATACAAAAAAAAATGTTCTCAGTGTGAACATTAAGTATCTTGTCTTTGCAGTCTATTCAATTGAATATAAGTTGAAAATGATTTGCAAATCATTGTATTGTGTTTTTATTTACCATTTACACAACGTGCCAACTTCACTGGTTTTGAGTTTTGTAATATATGAATACTAATTGTCTTTAGCCACATCAAAACAGTTGTGCTAATTAGCACAATTACACAAAAACAACACAATACCATGATGTATAGACCGAAGGGAACCAACATTACATTTTTTTTTCTGAATATAATGAAAAATGTATATACTCAAGCTATAATAAAGGTATTTGTCCTTCAGACTTGTGGGATCTGCTTCAGTCCAGGTGGTCAAAGTGCTTTCTGTGATGCGTGAAGAAAATAGATCACATGATGAAATTATTGGTGCACCTTTCTTGGAAATGTATTGTGCGGTTTTGACCACACGCTGTCAGTCAACATGCATGTGAAATAATGTCTGTGGCGTGTTTAAGTTGTGTGCATAGTAAGCGGAGTGTGTGTGCGTGTGTGTTTGAGTGTGACTGAGAATGTGTGTGTGGCTTTAATGCACCGTGACCCCCATGAAGTTCTCAGCATGGAGACGAGAGCGTGAGTGGTTTACCAGAACATAGTCATCTGACAGGTGTAGCCCCCGCCCCCCCGCGGAGATACTGGTCTGTGGTTTATGCGCACGTTGCAACCACTACAGTGCAATCCCACAGGGTTCGCAGTTTCCTTTCACTTGCTTTCGGAAGCAATCAGAGCCTTTACCTACTTCGCTTTTACGCTCCATGGACCTTGCTTTCAAAAAAGACACACTGTGTCATTGTTCCCTAAACGCACCCTAACACCGAAACTAAGCGTTTACATGCAAACAACTAATTTGTGAGTTGTGTAACTTTTGTTGACTTGGAGATTGTCAATGAAGTCTCAGTACAGGACATCATTTCCCTAAGTTCCAACTTCTGGCCTTTCCATTTTCATTTGGGTTATCCTTTGTCAAAGTAAAAACTTGGCTGATTTATTTTTGGGGCAAAGTGATTTTATTCTTAAGGGCGAACGGAAATACAGTAGAACCTTGATTTACGAACTCAATTCAGTCTTCAGGGGACGGCATGGCGCGGTTGGGAGAGTGGCCGTGCCAGCAACCTGAGGGTTCTTGGTTCAATCCCCACCTTCTACCAACCTCGTCACGCCTGTTGTGTCCTTAAGCAAGACACTTCACCCTTGCTCCTAATGGTTCGTGGTTAGGGCCTTGCATGGCAGCTCCCGCCATCAGTGTGTGAATGTGTGTGTGAATGTGGAAATAGTGTCAAAGCGCTTTGAGTACCTTGAAGGTAGAAAAGCGTTATACAAGTATAACCCATTTATCTTGAACATGGTTCGTAAACCGAAAAGTGTGTATAGTGAAACAGTCCTCCATAAGAAACAATGTAAGTATTAATAATTGGTTCTAGCCTTGACAAAAGTCCCTATTTTCGTAAAAAGAGATGCACACTTTTTAAGACATTATCATTTGTCGATGTACTGTGTGTGTATATATTAGGGTTTTACGGTATACCAGTAATGTAAAGTACCACAGTACTAATGAATTAAAAAAAATACTATATTGCTCCTGAAAAATACCGGTACATTTTTTTTCCCTTCCGACACATATATATATATATATATATATATATATATACATGTTTATATGTATATGTATAAATGTATATTAGGGGTGTGGGGAAAAAAATCGATTCGAATACGAATCGAATCGTTTACGTTGTGCGATTCAGAATCGATTCTCATTTTTTAAAAATTGTTGTTGTTTTTTTTAATTTAAATGTTTATTTTTTATTTATTTATTTATTTTTTTAATCAATCCAACAAACCACTACACAGCAATACCATAACAATGCAATCCAATTCCAAAACCAAACCTGACCCAGCAACACTCAGAACTGCAATAAACAGAGCAATTGAGAGGAGACAAACACGACACAGAACAAACCAAAAGTAATGAAACAAAAATGAATATTATCAACAGTATCAATATTAATTATAATTTCAGCATAGCAGTGATTAAAAATCCCTCACTGACATTATCATTAGACACTTATAAAAATGATGAAAAAAGAAAAATAGTGTCACAGTGGCTTACACTTGCATCACATCTCATAAGCTTGACAACACACTGTGTCCAATGTTTTCACAAAGATAAAATACGTCATATTTTTGGTTCGTTTAATAGTTAAAACAAATTTACATTATTGCAATCAGTTGATAAAACATTGTCCTTTACCATTATAAAAGCTTTTTTTTTTTTTTTATTTACTACTCTGCTAGCATGTCAGCACACTGGGGTAGATCCTGCTGAAATCCTATGTATTGAATGAATACAGAATCGTTTTGAATAAAAAAAATATCGTTTTTGAATCGAGAATCGAATCGAAAAAATCGATATATTATGGTATCGTGACCCCAAGAATCGATATTAAATCGAATCGTGGGACACCCAAAGATTCACAACTCTAATGTATATGTATATATGTGTGTATATGTATATATATGTATGTGTAGGTATGTGTATATATATATATATATATATATATATATATATATATATATATATATATATATATATATATGTATATATATGTGTATATATATGTATATATATGTGTATATATATGTGTATATATATGTGTATATATATATATATATATATGTATATATATATATATATATATATATATATATATATGTATATATATATATATGTATATATATATATATATGTGTATATATATTTATATATATATATCTATATATATATATATATATGTATGTATATATATATATATATATATGTATATATATGTGTGTGTACAGTGGGGCAAAAAAGTATTTAGTCAGCCACCGATTGTGCAAGTTCTCCCACTTAAAATGATGACAGATGTCTGTAATTTTCAGCATAGGTACACTTCAACTGTGAGAGACAGAATGTGGAAAAAAATCGAGGAATTCACATTGTAAGAATTTTAATTAATTTATTTGTAAATTATGGTGGAATATAAGTATTTGGTCACTTCAAACAAGGAAGATCTCTGGCTCTCAGAGACCTGTAACTTTTTCTTTAAAGGGGAACATTATCACAATTTCAAAAGGGTTAAAAACAATAAAAATCAGTTCCCAGTGGCTTGTTTTATTTTTCGAGGTTTTTTTCAAAATTTTACACCTCCCGGAATATCCCTAAAAAAAGCTTTAAAGTTCTTGATTTTCCCTATTTGCGATGCGACTGTCCATTTCCCTGTGACGTCATACAGGGCTGCCAATACAAACAACACGGCGGTTACCACAGCAAGGTATAGCGACTTTAGCTCAGATTCAGACTCGGATTTCAGCGGCTTAAGTGATTCAACAGATTACGCATGTATTGAAACAGATGGTCGGAGTATGGAGGCAGATAGCGAAAACGAAATTGAAGAAGAAATTGAAGCTATTGAGCGAATAGCTATTGACGCTTTTCGGCCATAGCATGGGTGTACCTAATGAAGTGGCCCATAGCATGGCTGCCTTGTTAGCATCACCGGTAAAATGTGCGGACCAAACGATCAGGACTTTCGCATCTTGTGACACTGGAGCAACTTAAATCCGTCGATTGGTAAGTGTTTGTTTCGCATTAAATGTGGGTATCTAGTTTCAAATGTACATACAGCTAGCGTAAATAGCATGTTAGCATCGATTAGCTTAGCATGTTAGCATCGATTAGCTGGCATTCATGCCGTGACCAAATATGTCTGATTAGCACATAAGTCAACAACATCAACAAAACTCACCTTTGTGATTTCGTTGACTTAATCGTTGCAAATGCATCTGCAGGTTATCCATACATCTTTGTGCCATGTCTGTCATCGCCGGTAAAATGTGCAGACACTCTGGCAAATTCAATGGGGGTCTGGCGGCAGATTTCTTGCCAGTGGTGCAACTTGAATCCCTCCCTGTTAGTGTTGTTATACCCTCTGACAACACACCGACGAGGCATGATGTCTCCAAGGTTTCGAAAAAACGGAAAATATCAGAGCTGAGACCCGGTGTTTGTAATGTGAAAATGAAAATGGCGGGTGTGTTACCTCGGTGACGTCACGTTCTGACGTCATCGCTGAAAGACCGATAAACAGAAAGGCGTTTAATTTGCCAAAATTCACCCATTTAGAGTTCGGAAATGGGTTAAAAAAATACATGGTCTTTTTTTTGCAACATCAAGGTATTTATTGACACTTGCATAGGTTTGGTGATAATGTTCCCCTTTAAGAAGCTCTTTTGTCCTCCACTCGTTACCTGTATTAATGGAACCTGTTTGAACTCATTATCACCATCTGAGGTCCTCTCCAAGGTTTCTCATAGTCAGCATTGTCGCTGGCGTCCCACTGAATGTGAATTCTCCCTGCCCACTGGGTGTGAGTTTTCCTTGCCCTTTTGTGGGTTCTTCCGAGGATGTTGTAGTCGTAATGATTTGTGCAGTCCTTTGAGACATTTGTGATTTGGGGCTATATAAATAAACATTGATTGATTGATTATCTGTATGAAAGACACCTGTCCACAGCCTCAAACAGTCAGACTCCAAACTCCACTATGGCCAAGACCAAACAGCTGTCGAACGACACCAGGAAAAGAATTGTAGACCTGCACCAGACTGGGAAGAGTGAATCTGCAATAGGCAAGCAGCTTGGTGTGAAAAAAATCAACTGTGGGAGTAATTATCACAAAATGCAAGACATACAAGACCACTGATAATCTCCCTCGATATGGGGCTCCACGCAAGATCTCATCCCGTGGGGTCAAAATGATCATGAAAACGGTGAGCAATAATCCCAGAACGACATGGGGGGACCTGGTGAATGACCTGCAGGGAGCTGGGACCAAAGTAACAAAGGTTACCATCAGTAACACACTACGCCGACAGGGAATCAAATCCTGCAGTGCCAGACGTGTCCCCCTCCTTAAGCCAGTGCATGTCCAGACCTGTCTGAAGTTTGCCAGAGAGCACTTGGCTAATACAGCAGAGGATTGGGAGAATGTCATGTGGTCAGATGAAACCAAAATATAACTTTTTGGTACAAACTCAACTCGTCGTGTTTGGAGGAAGAAGAATACTGAGTTGCATCCCAGTAGCACCAAACCTACTGTGAAGCATGGGGGTGGAAACCTCATGCTTTGGGGCTGTTTTTCTGCTAAGGGGACAGGACGACTGATCCGTTTTAAGGAAAGAATGAATGGGGCCATGTATCGTGAGATTTTGAGCCAAAACCTCTTTCCGTCAGTGAGAGCTTTGAATGGTTGACCAAACACTTATTTTCCACCATAATTTCCCCATAGAAAATCTGTGGAGGGAGTTGAAAGTTTGTGTTGCTCGGCGACAGCCCCAAAACATCACTGCTCTCGAGAAGATCTGCATAGAGGAATGGGCCAAAATACCAGCTACTGTGTGTGCAAACCTGGTAAAGACCTATAGTAATTGTTTAACCTCTGTTATTGCCAACAAAGGTATATTACAAAGTATTGAGTTGAATTTTTGTTATTGACCAACTACTTATTTTCCACCATAATTTACAAATAAATTCTTTAAAATTCCTACAATGCGAGTTCCTGGATTTTTTTTTACATTCTGTCTCTCACTGTTGAAGTGTACCTGGCTGACTAAATACTTTTTTGCCCCACTGTGTGTTTGTGTGTGTATATATATGTATATATATATATATATATATATAGTACTTTATTGATTCCTTCAGGTGAGTGCCCTCATGAAAAATAAAATTCCAGCAGCAGTGTACAGAATTGAGATCAAATGTAAAAAGTAGAAAGTAAACAATGTGTGTATTAATGGAAATAAAACAATATAACAATAAGAATACAAATTATATGCAGCAATAAGAAACAAAATATAACATTAAAACAAATATATATACTGTATATATGTATACATTTGTATATTTATATACTCATATATATGTAAACACACATATGTAAATGCATATATTTGTGTATATATGAAGTCGTGATCAAAAATGTACATGTAAAGAACATAATGTTATAGCTGTCTTCACTTTTTTTCTGTGATAGAGTGATTGGAGCACAAACTTGTTGGTCACAAAAACATTCATGAAGTTTGGTTCTTTTATGAATTTATTATGGGTCTACTGAAAATGTGACCAAACCAAACAAAACTCTGCAGCACTTGCAATGAGCGAACCCCTCCAAAACATGGCGCCATGGCAAAAACAATAACACACCTTTTAAGTGACTTTGTATGTGTTTAATGAAAACTACAATACTAAATAAGTAAACAAAAAGAACATGTAAAAAAAAAAAAAAAGGTTTTGTAATAAGAAAAATATGAAATTTTTAGACTAATAAAACACATAGCTGACCCAAAGTTTTGTCTGACCCTTTTCTTTTTACCTTTTTTGTAAAAGGTAAAAATGGCCACTGCATATTTTTGACTTTTAAGTATGTTGATTCTTGGTGTAAGAAGTTTTGAGACTCCTTAGATTTTAGTCTCAAATTTTTTGCATTTTTTAAAGATAACATCACAATTTTAAAATATTTGTACTGTTATGTTGTTATCCAAGAACACGCTGCGGGCCAACAAAACCAAAGCACTTCTGTCCTAATATTATGTTTTTCTTTTCATGGTCAGCTTGTTTTTAAGTTTGCAGGACATGCAATTGTATGCGGCACATGCAATGTTGCTGTCTAAATTAAAAGAAGATAAATTTAGTAAGAAAGATGAAGTACTTCAATATTTAATTAATTCATTAAATAATTCCCAGACTTTCACGGGCCACATAAACATGAATACGTTCATTTTGTCTTTGAATACATTCGGGAAACGAAGACTTCCGTCACGTGTGTGCTGAGAAAGTGTAACTGAGTTTGTTCTTGACACACATTGAAATGAGGGGGTGGACACACACACACACACACACAAACATGCGCGGGCACACACTTGACATGCATGTCTTTGTGTGTGTGTGCTTGGTGGTTTATTACAGAGTGAGCATGAATTAGGGCATGGAAGTTTCACTTTGAGTAAGTCCACTCTGTATAAAACACAATGTACAGATGAGACACTCACTACTGAGATGGTGAAGATTAAAGACATATTTTACCGTCATTGTTTGAAAACGTCCTTTGTAGTGACACGCTTCTTTTGCTTAGCACTTTCCTTCTGCAGACAAGTGGTTTTATTTTTGTCACGTTTATTTATGTTACATTTGGTCTTATTTATGTTACATTTGGTCTTATTAATGTTACATTTGGTCTTATTTATGTTACATTTGGTCTTATTTATGTTATATTTGGTCTTATGTCACATTTGGTCTTAATTATGTTACTTTTAGTCTTATTTATGTTACATTTGATTTTATTTATGTTACATTTGGTCTTATTTATTTTACATTTCTTCTAGTCTATGTGAGAGGTAGTCTTATTTGTGACTTTTGGTCTTATTTATGTCACATTTGCTTTCATTTATGTCAGATTTAGTCTTGTTTATGTCACATTTCGTCTTATTTGTGTGACATTTGGTCTTATTTATGTCACATATGGTCTTTTTTTCACATTTAGTCTTGTTTGTGTCACATTTGGTCTTCATTACACATTAAGTCGTGTTTATGTGACAGTAGGTCTTATTTGTGTGACATTTGGTCTTATTTATGTCACATTTGGTTTTGTTTACCTTTGGTATTTTTTATGTCACATTTGATCTTATTTGTTACATTTGGTCTTATTTATGTCACATTCGGTCTTATGTATGTCACATTTTGTTTTATTTTGTATTTGTTTTTTTATGTCACATTCAATCTTATTTATGTTACATATGGTCTTATTTATGTCACATTTAATCTTGTTTATGTGACAGTTGGTCTTATTTGTGTGACATTTGGTCCTAATTATGTCACATTTAGTCTTGTTTATGTGACAGGTGGTCTTATTTGCATGACATTTGGTCTTATTTATGTCACATTTAGTCTTGTTTGTGTGACATTTGGTCATATTTATTTTACATTTAGTCTTGTTTATGTCACATTTGGTCTTATTTATGTTACATTTAGTCTTGTTTATGTCAAATTTGGTCTTATGTATGTCACATTTAGTCTTGTTTAGGGGGCAGCTGGTCTTATTTGTGTGACGTTTGGTCTTATTTATGTTACATTTGGTCTTACTTATGTCAGATTTGGTTTTATTTACATTTTGTATTTTTTATGTCACATTCAATCTTATTTATGTTACATTTGGTCTTATTTATGTCACACTTAGTCTTGTTTATGTGACAGTTGTTCTTATTTGTGTGACATTTAGTTTTATTTATGTTACATTCAGTCTTATTTATGATACATTTGTTCCTATTTATGTCACATTTAGTCTTGTTTATGTGACAGTTACTTCTGTGAAATTTGGTCTTACTTATGTCACATTTGATTTTATTTACATTTGGTATTTTTTATGTCACATTCGGGCTTATTTATGTTATACAAACCTGAGGGTTGCAGGTTCACTCCCGCCTCTTGACATCCTAATCGCTGCTGTTGTGTCCTTGGGCAGGACACTTCACCCTTGACCCCGATGCCACTCACACTGGTGAATGAATAATGAATGATATATGGTTGTCGGAGGGTATGTAGGCGAGAACTGGCAGCCGCGCTTCCTTCAGTTTACCCCAGGGCATCTGTGGCTATGAAAGTAGCTTACTACCACCAGGTGTGAATCAATGATGGGTTCTCACCTCTCTGTGAAGCCCTCTGAGTGTATTTGAGTGCTATATAAATCAAATCCATAATTATTTGTTACATTTGGTCTTATGTATGTCAGATTTAGTCTTGTTTATGTGACAGTTGGTCTTATTAGTGTGACATTTGGTCTTATTTATGTTACATTCGGTTTTATTTATGTTACTTTTGGTCTTGTTTATGTTACATTTGGTCTTATTTTTGTCACATTTAGTTTTGTTAATGTGACAGTTCTTATTTGTAGGACATTTGGTCTTATTTATGTTGCATTTGGTCTTATTTATGTTACATCCGGTCTTATTTATGTTAAATTTGGTCTTATTTATGTCACATTTACTCTTGTTTATGTTACATTTGGTCTTATTTATGTCACTTTTAGTCTTATTTATGTTACAAACCCCGTTTACATGAGTTGGGAAATTGTGTTAGGGACGGCGTGGCGCAGTGGTAGAGTGGCCGTGCGCAACCCGAAGGTCCCTGGTTCAATCCCCACCTAGTACCAACCTCGTCACGTCCGTTGTGTACTGAGCAAGACACTTCACCCTTGCTCCTGATGGCTGCTGGTTAGGGCCTTGCGTGGCAGCTCCCTCCATCAGTGTGTGAATGTGTGTGTAAATGTGGAAGTAGTGTCAAAGTGCTTTGAGTACCTTGACGGTAGAAATAAGCTATACAAGTACAACCCTTTTATTATCATTTAGATGTAAATATAAACAGAATACAATGATTTGCAAATCCTTTTCAACCCATATTCATTTGAATGCACTACAAAGAAAAGATATTTGATATTCAAACTCATAAACTTTATTTTTTTTGCAAATAATAATTACCTTAGAATTTCATGGCTGCAACACATGCCAAAGTAGTTGGGAAAGGGTATGTTCACCACTGTGTTACTTCACATTTTCTTTTAACAACACTCAAGCGTTTGGGAACTGGGGAAACTGTTTGTTCCGGAGGACACCATATCCACAGTTTCCAAATATAATTTGAAATGTGGACTCGTCAGACCACAGAACACTTTTCCACTTTGCATCAGTCCATCTTAGATGAGCTCGGGCCCAGCGAAGCCGGCGGCGTTTCAGGGTGCTGTTGATAAATGGCGATCGCTTCTCATACTAGAGTTTTAACTTGCACTTACAGATGTAGCGACCAACTGTAGTTACTGACAGTGGTTTTATGAAGTGTTCCTGAGTCCATGCGGTGATATCCTTTACACACCGACGTTGGTTTTTGGTGCAGTTCCGCCTGAGGGATCAAAGATCCATAATATCATCGCTTACGTGCAGTGTTTTCTCCAGATTCTCTGAACCTTTTGATGATTTTACGGACCGTAGATGGTAAAATCCCTAAATTCCTTGCAATAGCTCGTTGGGAAATGTTGTTCTAAAACTGTTCGACAATTTGCTTACAAGCTGGTGACCCTCGCCCCATCCTTGTTTGTGAATGACTTAGCATTTCATGGAAGCTGCTTTTATACCCAATCATGGCACCCACCTGTTCCTAATTGGACTGCACACCTGTGGGATGTTCCAAATAAGTGTTTGATGAGCATTCCTCAACTTTATCAGTATTTATTGCCACCTTTCCCAACTTTTTTGTCACGTGTTGCTGTCATCAAATTCTAAAGTAAATGATTATTTGCAAAAAAAAATTGTTTATCAGTTTGAACATCAAATATTTTGTCTTTGTAGCATATTCAACTGAATATGTGTTGAAAATTATTTGCAAATCATTGTATTCCGTTTATATTTACATCAAACACAATTTCCCAACTCATATTGAAACGGGGTTTTGACATTCGGTCTTATTTATATTACTTTCGGTCTTATTTAAATGGGTTAAATGGGTTGTACTTGTATAGCGCTTTTCTACCTTCAAGGTACTCAAAGCGCTTTGACACTACTTCCACATTTACCCATTCACACACACATATTTATGTTACATTTAGTGTTGTTTATGTCACATTTAGTCTTATTTATGTTACATTCGGTCTTATTTATGTTACATTCAGTCTTATTTATTTTATGTTCGGTCTTATTTATGTTACATTTAGTCTTATTTATGTCACATTTAGTCTTATTTATGTGACAGTTGGTCTTATTTGCATGACATTTTGTCTTATATATGTCACATTTAGTCTTGTTTGTGTGACATTTGGTCATATTTAGTCCTGGATTTTTTTTTTTTTTTACATTCTGTCTCTTACAGTTGAACTGTACCTATGATTAAAATTACAGACCTCTGTCATCATTTTAAGTGGGAGAACTTGCACAATCGGTGGCTGACTAAATACTTTTTTGCCCCACTGTATATATATATCTATATATATATAGATATATATATACAGTGGGGCAAAAAAGTATTTAGTCAGCCACCGATTGTGCAAGTTCTCCTATCTATATATATATATCTATATCTATATATATATAGATATATATACCCGGTATGTGTGTGTGTGTTTGTGTATATATATATATATATATACACAAATATATATATACACAATATATATATATATATATATATATATATATATATATATATATATATATATATATATATATATATATATATATGTATGTATGTATGTATGTATGTATGTATGTATATGTATACATGTATGTATGTATATGTATACATGTATGTATATGTATACATGTATGTATGTATGTATGTATATGTATACATGTATATATGTATGTATGTATATGTATATATGTATGTATATATATATGTATATATATATATATATATGTGTATGTATGTATATATATATAATGTATATACATATACATATAATGTATATATATGTATATATATATATATATGTGTATGTGTGTATATACATATATATATACATATATATATATATATATATATATATATATATATATATATATATATATATATATATGTATGTATATATATATATATATGTATCCATCCATCCATCATCTTCCGCTTATCCGAGGTCGGGTCGCGGGGGCAACAGCCTAAGCAGGGAAACCCAGACTTCCCTCTCCCCAGCCACTTCGTCTAGCTCTTCCCGGGGGATCCCGAGGCGTTCCCAGGCCAGCCGGGAGACATAGTCTTCCCAACGTGTCCTGGGTCTTCCCCGTGGCCTCCTACCGGTTGGACGTGCCCTAAACACCTCCCTAGGGAGGCGTTCGGGTGGCATCCTGACCAGATGCCCGAACCACCTCATCTGGCTCCTCTCGATCTGAAGGAGCAGCGGCTTTACTTTGAGTCCCTCCCGGATGGCAGAGCTTCTCACCCTATCTCTAAGGGAGAGCCCCGCCACACGGCGGAGGAAACTCATTTCGGCAGCTTGTACCCGTATTCTTATCCTTTCGGTCATGACCCAAAGCTCATGACCATAGGTGAGGATGGGAACGTAGATCGACCGGTAAATTGAGAGCTTTGCCTTCCGGCTCAGCTGCTTCTTCACCACAACGGATCGGTACAACGTCCGCATTACTGAAGACGCCGCACCGATCCGCCTGTCGATCTCACCATCCACTCTTCCCTCACTCGTGAACAAGACTCCTAGGTACTTGAACTCCTCCACTTGGGGCAGGGTCTCCTCCCCAACCCGGAAATGGCATTCCACCCTTTTCCGGGCGAGAACCATGGACTCGGACTTGGAGGTGCTGATTCTCATTCCGGTCGCTTCACACTCGGCTGCGAACCGATCCAGCGAGAGCTGAAGATCCCGGTCAGATGAAGCCATCAGGACCACATCATCTGCAAAAAGCAGAGACCTAATCCTGCGGTTACCAAACCGGAACCCCTCAACGCCTTGATTGCGCCTAGAAATTCTGTCCATAAAAGTTACGAACAGAATCGGTGACAAAGGACAGCCTTGGCGGAGTCCAACCCTCACTGGAAATGTGTTCGACTTACTGCCGGCAATGCGGACCAAGCTCTGGCACTGATCGTACAGGGAGCGGACCGCCACAATAAGACAGTCCGATACCCCATACTCTCTGAGCACTCCCCACAGGACTTCCCGAGGAACACGGTCGAATGCCTTATCCAAGTCCACAAAGCACATGTAGACTGGCTGGGCAAACTCCCATGCACCCTCAAGAACCCTGCCGAGAGTGTAGAGCTGGTCCACAGTTCCACGACCAGGACAAAAACCACACTGTTCGTCCTGAATCCGAGGTTCGACTATCCGGCGTAGCCTCATCTCCAGTACACCTGAATAAACCTTACCGGAAAGGCTGAGGAGTGTGATCCCACGATAGTTGGAACACACCCTCCGGTCCCCCTTCTTAAAGAGAGGAACCACCACCCCGGTCTGCCAATCCAGAGGTACCGCCCCCGATGTCCACGCGATGCTGCAAAGTCTTGTCAACCAAGACAGCCCCAAAGCATCCAGAGCCTTAAGGAACTTCGGGCGGGTCTCGCCCAACCCTGGGGCCATGCCACCGAGGAGCTTTTTAACTACCTCAGCGACCTCAGCCCCTGAAATAGGAGAGTCCACCACAGATTCCCCAGGCACTGCTTCCTCATAGGAAGACGTGTTGGTGGGATTGAGGAGGTCTTCGAAGTATTCCTTCCACCTATCCACAACATCCGCAGTTGAGGTCAGCAGAACACCATCCGCACCATACACGGTGTTGATAGTGCACTGCTTCCCCTTCCTGAGGCGGCAGATGGTGGTCCAGAATCGCTTCGAAGCCGTCCAGAAGTCGTTTTCCATGGCTTCCCCGAACTCCTCCCCTGTCTGAGTTTTTGCCTCCGCGACCGCTGAAGCTGCAGACCGCTCGGTACATGTCCACTGCCTCCAGAGTTCTATGAGCCAAAATAACCCGATAGGACTCCTTCTTCAGCTTGACGGCATCCCTCACTGCTGGTGTCCACCAACGGGTTTTAGGATTACCGCCCCGACAGGCACCAACTACCTTCCGGCCACAGTTCCAATCAGCCGCCTCGACAATAGAGGTGCGGAACATGGTCCACTCGGACTCAATGTCCAGCACCTCCCTCGTGACATGTTCAAAGTTCTTCCGGAGGTGGGAATTGAAACTTTCTCTGACAGGAGACTCTGTCAGACGTTCCCAGCAGACCCTTACAATGCGTTTGGGCCTGCCAGGCCTGTCCGGCATCCTCCCCCACCATCGCAGCCAACTCACCACCAGATGGTGATCGGTAGAAAGCTCCGCCCCTCTCTTCACCCGAGTGTCCATAACATGAAGCCGTAAATCCGATGACACAACTACAAAGTCGATCATGGAACTGCGGCCTAGGGTGTCCTGGTGCCAACTGCACATATGGACACCCTTATGTTTGAACATGGTGTTTGTTATGGACAAACTGTGATGAGCAAAAAAGTCCAATAACAAAACACCACTCGGGTTCAGGTCCGGGCGGCCATTCTTCCCAATCACGCCTCTCCAGGTTTCACTGTCGTTGCCAACATGAGCGTTGAAGTCTCTCAGTAGGACAAGGGAATCACCCGGGGGAGCACTTTCCAGTACTCCCTTGAGTGTACCCAAAAAGGGTGGGTACTCTAAACTGCTGTTTGGTGCGTAAGCACAAACAACAGTCAGGACCCGTCCCCCCACCCGAAGGCGGAGGGAAGCTAACCTCTCGTCCACTGGGTTGAATTCCAACTTGCAGGCTTTGAGCCTGGGGGGCAACAAGAATTGCCACCCCAGTCCGTCGCCTCTTTCTGCCGGCAACGCCAGAGTGGAAGAGAGTCCAGCCCCTCTCGAGAGAAGTGTTTCCAGAGCCCTTGCTGTGCGTCAAAGTGAGTCCGACTATATCCAGCCGGAACTTCTCCACTTCGCGTACTAGCTCAGGCTCCTTCCCCCCAGTGAGGTGACGTTCCACGTCCCAAGAGCTAGCTTCTGTAGCCGAGGATCGGACCGCCAAGTGCCCTGCCTTCAGCTGCCGCCCAGCTCACATTGCACCCAACTTCTATGGCCCCTGCTATGGCTGGTGAGCCCATTGAAGGGGTGACCCACGTCGCCTCTTCAGGCTGTGCCCGGCCGGGCCCCATTGGAACAGGCCCGGCCACCAGGCACTCGCCATCGTGCCCCACCTCCAGGCCTGGCTAAAGAGGGGGGCCCCGGTGACCCACGTCCGGGCGAGGGAAATCTGGGTCCATGATTTGTCTTCTTCATAAAGGTTTTCGAGCTCTTCGAGCTGCTCTTTGTTTGATCCCTCACTTAGGACTTGTTTGCCTTGGGAGACCCTACCAGGGGGCATAAAGTCTCCGGACAACATAGATCATTGGGACACGCAAACTCCTCTACTACGATAAGATAAGGTGGCAGCTATAGTTACATTAATAATTAGTAATTGGGATGGTTTCCTGCTGGCTCCGCTGTGAACGGGACTCTCGCTGCTGTGTTGGATCCGCTTTGGACTGGACTCTCGCGACTGTGTTGGATCCATTATGGATTGAACTTTCACGGTATCATGTTAGACCCGCTCGACATCCATTGCTTTCCTCCTCTCCAAGGTTCTCATAGTCATCATTGTCACCGACGTCCCACTGGGTCATTATTGTCACCGATGTCCCACTGGGTGTGAGTTTTCCTTGCCCTTATGTGGGACTACTGAGGATGTCGTAGTGGTTTGTGCAGCCCTTTGAGACACTAGTGATTTAGGGCTATATAAGTAAACATTGATTGATTGATTGATTGAATGTAGCAGCTTAGTTTCGAATAGCAGGGTCCCTGCTATCTCATATTGATAAACATGAGATATATATAGCAGCTTAGTTTTGAATAGCAGGGTCCCTGCTATCTCATGTTGATAAACATGATATATATATATATATATATATATATATATATATATATATATATATATATATATATATATATATATAAACTTAGTTTCCATATGAGTTGGGACATTGCGTTAGATGTAAATATAAACTGAATACAATGATTAGCAAATCCTTTTCAACCCATAATCAATTGAAAGCACTACAAATACAAGATATTTGATGTTCAAACTCATAAACTTTTTTTTTTTTTGCAAACAATTAACTTGGAATTTCATGGCTGCAACAGGTGCCAAAGTAGTTGGGAAAGGGCATATTCACCACTGTGTTACATCAACTTTTCTTTTAACAACACTCAATAAACGTTTGGGAACTGAGGAAACTAATTGTTGAAGCTTTGAAAGTGGAATTCTTTCCCATTCTTGTTTTATGTAGAGCGTCAGTTGTTCAACAGTCCGGGCTCTCCGCTGTTGTATTTTACGCTTCATAATACACAACACATTTTCGATTGGAGACATGTCTGAACTGCAGGCGGGCCAGGAAAGTACCCGCACTCTTTTTTTTTTTACGAAGCAATGCTGTGGTAACACGTGCTGAATGTGGCTTGGCATTGTCTTGCTGAAATAAGCAGGGGCGTCCATGAAAAATAGGGCGTTTAGATGGCAGCATGTCTTGTTCCAAAACCTCTATGTACCTTTCAGCATTAATGGTCCCTTCCCAGATGTGTAATTTACCCATGCCTTGGACACTAATGCACCCCCATACCATCACAGATGCTGTCTTTTGAACTTTGCATCGATAACAGTCTGAATGGTTCGCTTCCTCTTTGGTCCGGATGACACGATGTCGAATATTTCCAAAAACAATTTGAAATGTGGACTTCTCAGACCACAGAACACTTTTCCACTTTGAATCAGTCCATCTCAGATGATCTCGGGCCCAGAGTAGCCGGCGGCGTTTCTGGATGTTGTTGATAAATGGCTTTCACTTTGCATAGTAGAGCTTTAACTTGCACTTACAGATTTAGCGACGAACTATATTTAGTGACAGTGGTTTTCTGAAGTGTTCCTGAGCCCATGTGGTGATATCCCTTAGAGATTGATGTCGGTTTTTGATACAGTACCGTCTGAGGGATTAAAGGTCACGGTCATTCAATGTTGGTTTCCAGCCATGCCGCTCACGTGTAGTGATTTCTCCAGATTCTCTGAACCTTTTGATGATATTATGGACCGTAGATGTTGAAATCCCTAAATTTCTTGCAATTACACTTTGAGAAACGTTGTTCTTAAACTGTTTGACTATTTGCTCACAAAGTTGTGGACAAAGAGGTGCACCTCGCCCCATCCTTTCTTGTGAAAGACTGAGCATTTTTTTAGAAGCTGTTTTTATACCCAATCATGGCACCCACCTGTTCCCAATTAGCCTGCACACCTGTGGGATGTTCCAAATAAGTGTTTAATGAGCATTCCTCAACTTTATCAGTATTTATAGCCACCTTTCCCAATTTCTTTGTCAAGTGTTGCTGGCATCAAATTCTACAGTTAATGATTATTTGCAAAAAAAAAATGTTTATCAGTGTGAACATCCAATATGTTGTCTTTGTAGCATATTCAACTGAATATTTGTACATGGGTTATTTTCAAATCATTGTATCATCATGTATATAAGCATATATATATTTATTTATTTATTTTTAACCAATTTTAGAGTGTTTTTTTTTAATTAATTAAGAATCGTGACAAGAGTCGCGATTCAATCGGACATCTTTATTTTATTTTTTTACACCACTACTGAGTACGTAGTGTAAATAAACCAATAATGATTATAATTGGAGGTTTAAAAAAAATTTTAAAAAAAGGTTCAGATCAATCGTGATTCTTATTTGTAACTGCTCTTAATCGATTTAAATACTTCAAAAATCTATTTTCCTTTTTTTTTTCAATCCGTCCTGTCCATTAATTCAGACAAATCATATTGTTGACGTCGAGGATCTATATGTGCTGTGCACATTTATTTTAGAAAATATACTTCTCAAAGAGGTAAAAAATATGTCATTTGCTATAGATAATATCTTAGAATGTATTACCATTGAAATATGTCAGGAAAAAAGCAAAAACATATTAATCAGTTGTATGTACAGATCACCTAAGTCAAATATAGAATCATTTAGGAATGGATCAAGGCAAATTACATGGACAATGGTAAAAAAATAATTTTCTTATGCGGTGACTTTAATATTGACTTATTGAACCATAACAAGCAAAAGTCTACTTCATTGATACAATGTACAGCATCAGTTTATATCCTAAAATCACAAAGCCAAGCAGAATCACAGGACACTGCCACGCTTATTGATAATATTTTTACCAATGATTTTAATAATAACACTACAAGTGGTCTACTTATAACTGACGTTGGCGATCATCTGCCAGTTTTTACAATATATGATGGAAACTGCAAAAAGAACATGGAAGACAAAAGGACCTTTTGAAGACTGCACAGAGAAGAGGATGATTGCTTTCAAAATTGAGCTACAAAAGCAAGATTGGGACAATGTGTACAATGAAAAAGAAGTTGATGAAGCATATGAACATTTCTTAAACAAGTTCATAATACTTTACGACAATCATTGTCCATGGAGACAACTCAGTAGTAAGCAGAGAAAGAATAATCAACCATGGATGACAAAAGGATTAAAAAATGCTTGTAAGAAGAAGACTACACTATATAGAAAATGTATAGCACAAACAACTACAGAGGCAGAAGTTAAGTACAAAAAGTTTAAAAACAAGTTAACATACATACTACGATCATGTAGAAAACAATATTACAGAGAATTATTGGACAGAAACAAAAATGATATGAGAGCAACATGGGGCATTCTCAATAGCATTATTAAAAATGGCACTAAGAGGGACTACCCCCAATACTTCTTAGACGGAAATAAACATAATGACAACCTAAAGGAAGTAGTTGAAAGCTTTAATAATTACTTTTTAAATATTGGACCAAAATTGGAAGAAAGGATTCCAGACCCAGTTTCAATTGAGGACTTTAATGACTCCATAGAGCAAAATCCCAACTCCATGTTCCTCAGTAATGTGACACAGGAGGAAATAGTAACAATCTTGAAAAAATGTAAATCTAAGACTTCAACTGATTGTAACGGAATTGACATGGAAATGATAAAAAAGATTATTGAAGAGATCTCAGGACCATTAATGTATATTAGTAACCTATCATTTCAAACAGGTACATTTCCAAACAAAATGGAAAATAGCTAAAGTTGCACCAATTTATAAGACTTGAGACAAACATCTATTTACAAGTTATAGACCTGTTTCTTTACTTCCAAAATGTTCTAAAATCATTGAAAAACTGTTCAGTAACAGATTAGAGAGTTTCATAAATAAAAATAGAATACTCGTAGAGAACCAATATGAATACAGAGCTAATGTTTCAACTTCAATGGCTTTAATTGACATTACAGGAGAAATTACCAATGCAATAGATGGTAAAAAAAAATGTGCGTCAGAAGTGTATATGGATCCAACTAAAGCATTTGACACAATTAATCACAATATTTTAATCAAAAAACTAGAATGATATAGCATCAGAGGGTTAGTTTTAAACTGGATAAGAAGTTATCTAACAAACAGGAAACAATACGTGAAACTAGGCGAACACACTTCTACAATGCTAAATATATCCTGTAGTGTACCTCAGGGATCAATACTAGGACCTAAATGATTTAATCTCTATATAAATGATATTTGTAAAGTTACAAGAGATTTAAAGTTAGTATTATTTGCGGATGATACAACAGTGTTTTGTTCAGGAGAGAACACACAGAAGATAATACAGATAATAATAGAAGAAGAAATGAACAAGTTAAAAAAATGGTTTGACAAAAACAGACTATCATTGAATCTCAGTAAAACTAAAATAATGCTATTTGGTAACAGTAGAGGAGAAAGTCAAACACAAATACAAATAGACGGAATAGAAATTAAAAGAGTAAATGAAACCAAATTTCTAGGTATAATGATTAATGATAAATTGAACTGGAAATCTCATGTAAAAAATATACAACATAAAGTTGCAAGAAACACGTCAATAATGAATAAAGCTAAATATGTTCTAGACCAAAAATCTCTTCATATTCTGTACTGCTCACTAGTGTTACCATATCTTAGTTACTGTGTAGAAATATGGCGAACTAATTACAAAAGTACACTTCATTCACTAACAGTGTTACAAAAAAGATCAGTTAGTATAATACATAATGTTGGATATAGAGAACATATAAATCCTTTATTTATTGAATCAAAGATATTGAAATTCCACGACATAGTGAATTTGCAAACAGCGAAAATTATACAAAAAGCATACTATAACCTGCTTCCCAAGAATATACAACAATTCTTCTCAACAAAAGAGGAGAAATATAATCTTAGAGAAAAATGTAATTTAAAACATTTGTACACACGTACAACACTTAAGATCTTCAGTACATCTGTATGTGGAATTAAACTATGGAATGGATTAAGCAAAGCAATCAAACAATGTACTAATATGATTCACTTCAAAAAACTCTTCAAACTTCAAGTGTTTACAAAGTGCAAAAAAGAAGATCCATGATAAACATTCTGAATTTATTCACCCATTCTTTCTTTCATTCTCAAAATAATCTTACTTATCTCATCGCATGGAATAAAACTTACTGTATTTCCTTGAATAGCCGCCCGGGCGCCAATTAATTTAAAACCTCTTCTCACTCCTGCGCTTGTTCAAGACATGCGGTAAAAGTAAGCAGGCGCTAAATATTTTAAAACCTCTACTCACCCCTGCGCTTACCAATGGCATGCAGAAAAAATTGAGTGTGATAAGAAATTTGAATTATAATAAATAATTATTCTGCGGCCGCGGCCTGGTGGTTTGGGACCTCTGCTCTACATCATGTCATCACACCCACTTTTACACCATGCTATCTGCGTGCTGGTAGGACGCATGCTTGACGCTGCTTCTCATACGAGATTGCAACGCATACTTGCTCAACAGCCATACCATTTACACTAATGGATGTGATATAAACAACTTTAAAACTCTTACAAATATGCGCCACACTCTGTGAACCTTAACCAAACAAGAATAACAAACACATTTCTGGAGAACATTCGCTCTGTAACACATAAAAAATGCAACATAAGGATTACCCAGGATTCCAATGCATCCATGGCTCTTGACTATATTATACACGCGCCCCCAACCCACGCACGGAAGGGGGGTTGGTGCTTGCTAGCGGGGTGTATAATATAGCCAAGAGTCATGGATGCATGCACGGCATTCTGGGTAAGTCTTATGTTGCGTTTATGTGTTACAGAGCCAATGTTATCCAGAAATGTTTTTGTTATTCTTATTTGGTTAGGGTTCACAGAGTGTGGCGCATATTAGTAAGAGTGTTAAAATTGTTTTATATCACAACCATTAGTGTGATCTGTATGGCTGTGGAACAAGACCCCTGGTTTACACACGGTTAAAGCAAATAAAAACTCCTCCGCCGTTTTGAAAATGATGGCAGGTAAAGCTCCATTCGAAATGTCGCGGATTTGATCCAGCTGTAAAAGCAAGCATGCTCTTAATAATTTGGGAAGCGAGTTTTATCCGGCAGTAATCCAAGCCAGGCGTAAATTGCATGCCCGGCGGCTATTCGAGGAAATGTGGTACTTCAACAATTATTTTTTTATTTATTTTTATTGTGATTACTTATGGAGTATATTGTGAAGACATTGAGAACAGGAAGTGAACAACAGTTTTAGCAACTGTTATATAAAAGATAAGGGGTAGGAATAAGTAAACTCTGCTTCTTCCTATTCCTTTTCGAACATGTTGAAAAGAGAAACTGGAAATTGTGATGTATCATTTTGTATGCTTGCATGTTCGAAATAAACTCAACTCAACTTCTTGCCTTATTTGTATTTGACTTTATTAAATGTTTGGGTAGAATTTTATTCGACAAAACCAGTTTTATTTTAAGATATGTATACATTTATCAGGGCTGAGTATCTATTTTATGGAGAAATGTATTTATTCATAGAACTGGCACCCAATGTTACAAAAAAAGTATTGATTTTTAATCAATTCTAAATCGAATCATTACCTCCAAGAATCGAATCGAATCATGTGGTGCCCAAAGATTCACAGCCCTAATTATTATCATAACTCAGCTTTACTGTAAGACACTGTTGCCAAATTATTTTCTATACCACCAGCTGTTTCCTGTTGGTGTGCACGCGTGCGGTTGATTCTTGTGTTTGTCGGTCACTATCTGTGCTGCAGTGATGAAGCGCAAACGCTTTGGCGTCATCAAACTGACACATCAGCAGCTATTTACTGTAAGAAAGAGTCAGCCAGCGTGTGTCTGTGCGGTCTTGCATCGCTCTTATCTTGGTAGATGTTTATCCGGTAAAGGCTGGGTTGTATATAGGTTTCTGAAAGGCATCTTTGGACTTTATGTGCACCTTCTTTATATATATCAGCAGCAGTTAAAGGGGCTTTTTGAAACGTACTTTTTTTTTTTAACCAAAACATTTAACAAGAACAGCATTGATTCGTTTATGTTACCATTAGTGGTGTAACAGAACGCATATATTATTTAAATGTCTGTATTTTTCACTAGTACTAGTTATCCATCATCACATTTATATTTCCATATTTCTTTGTACACACATGCAGCAGTTGCATGGATTCCAGGAAGGGGCATGTCCTGCTAGAAAACCGACTCCAATTTGAGAGCCAGCTGCAACGAACGCATTGTCTGTACACTGTGGGTCGCCAACTTTTAAACATACTAATCCTCACCACCATGGCGTGTTTTTTTCCACGTAACATTATCACTGGAGGTTTAGAGGAAAACAAAGGCCAAGCATGCTTCACAAACACACAAACCAAGAAGGACCACACACGAAGCTAACCGCTAAAGCTTCATCGTAAAGTAGGAGTAATAGATCCTCATGTCTAAACTATCCATACCGGCGAAAAAACAATGTATAAACAACACTAAAGTAATGCAAATACAAATGCAATTTTGGAAAGTTATTGCCCTCTCGGCAGCCACTTGAAGGTTTTGAAAACCTCCTTTTAAAGGACTCATATTTTAAATTCATAACATAACAGAATACAGCTGAGATGCGACTCCGTGACCCCATAAGGGACAAGTGGTAGAAAACGGATGGATGGATGGATATATATACTGTGTATATATATATATATATTTATATATATATATATATATATATATATATATATATACATATGTACACACACACACATATATTTATATATACTGTGGGGCAAAAAAGGATTTAGTCAGCCACCGATTGTGCAAGTTCTCCCACTTAAAATGATGACTGAGGTCTGTACTTTTCGTCATAGGTACACTTCAACTGTGAGAGACAGAATGTGAAAAAAAAAATACAGGAATTCACATTGTAGGAATTTAAAAGAATTTATTTGTAAATTATGGTGGAAAATAAGTAGTTGGTCAATAACAAAAATTCAACTCAATACTTTGTAATATAACCTTTGTTGGCAACAACAGAGGTCAAACGATTACTATAGGTCTTTACCAGGTTTGCACACACAGTAGCTGGTATTTTGGCCCATTCCTCTATGCAGATCTTCTCGAGAGCAGTGATGTTTTAGGGCTGTCGCCGAGCAACACAGACTTTCAACTCCCTCCACAGATTTTCTATGGGGTTGAGGTCTGGAGACTGGCTAGGCCACTCCAGGACTTTCAAATGCTTCTTACGGAGCCACTCATTCGTTGCCCGGGCGGTGTGTTTGGGATCATTGTCATGCTGGAAGACCCAGCCACGATTCATCTTCAAAGCTCTCACTGATGGAAGTGGGTTTTGGCTCAAAATCTCACAATACATGGCCCCATTCATTCTTTCCTTAACACGGATCAGTCGACCTGTCCCCTTAGCAGAAAAACAGCCCCAAAGCATGATGTTTCCATCCCCATGCTTCGCAGTAGTTATAGTGTTCTTGGAATGCAACTCAGTATTCTTCCTCCTCCGAACATGACGAGTTGAGTTTATACCAAAAAGTTCTATGTTGGTTTCATCTGACCACATGACATTCTCCCAATCCTCTGCTGTATCATCCATGTGCTCTCTGGCAAACTTCAGACGGGCCTGGACATGCACTGGCTCAAGCAGGGGGACACCTCTACCATTACATATGCTGGCTTTTCAACTTTGCACAAATAACAATCAGGATGGTTCTTTTCTTTTTTGCTCTAGAGGACACGACGTCCACAGTTTCCAAAAATAATTTGTAATGTGGACTCATCAGACAACAGAACACTTTTCTACTTTGCATCAGTCCATCTTAGATGAGCTCCGGCCCAGCGAAGTCGGTGGAGTTTCTGGGTGTTGTTGATAAATGGTTTTGGCTTTGCATAGTAGAGTTTTAACTTGCACTTACAGATGTAAGTTAAATGTACTAGTTATCCATCATCACATTTACATTTCCACTGCACATCGTTTATGTGCAGTGATTTCTCCAGATTCTCTGAACCTTTTGATGATATTACGGATCGTAGATGATAAAATCCCTAAATTCCATGCAATAGCTCTTTATTAAACTGTTGTACAATTTGAAGTGAACTGTGAATTATATTTATATAGCCCTTTTTTTCTAGTGACTCAAAGCGCTTTACATAGTGAAACCCAATATCTAAGTTACATTAAAACCCGTGTGGGTGGCACTGGGAGAAAGTGGGTAAAGTGTCTTGCCCAAGGACACAACAGCGGTGACTAGAATGGCGGAAGCGGGGATCGAACCTGCAACCCTCATGTTGCTGGCACGGCCAATTCTACCAACCAAGTTATACTGCTCAGGCATTTGTTCACAAAGTGGCGACCATCGCCCCATCTTTTTTCGTGAATGACTAAGCATTTCACGGAAGCTGCTTTTATACCCAATCATGGCACTCACCTGTTCACCTGTGGGATGTTCCAAATAAGTGTTTGATGAGCATTCTTCAACTTTCTCAGGCTTTTTTGAAACAGGTTGCAGGCATCAAATTCCAAATAAGCTGATACTTGCAAAAAAAATATGTTTTCCAGTTGGAACATTAAATATCTTGTGTTTGCAGTCCATTCCATTGAATATAAGTTGAAAAGGATTTGCAAGTCATTGTATTCTGTTTTTATTTACCATTTACACAACATGCCAACTTCACTGGTTTGGGGTTTTTTGTATACATATATATATATATATATATATATATATATATATATATATATATATATATATATATATATATCTGTATATATATATATATATATATATATATCTGTATATATATATATATATATATATATATATATATATATATATATATATACGGTGGCAGAGGGGTTAGTGCGTCTGCCTCACAATACGAAGGTCCTGCAGACCTGGGTTCAAATCCAGGCTTGGGATCTTTCTGTGTGGAGTTTGCATGTTCTCCCCGTGAATGCGTGGGTTCCCTCCGGGTACTCCGGCTTCCTCCCACTTCCAAAGACATGCACCTGGGGATCAATCAATCAATCAATCAATGTTTATTTATATAGCCCCAAATCACAAATGTCTCAAAGGACTGCACAAATCATTACGACTACAACATCCTCGGAAGAACCCACAAAAGGGCAAGGAAAACTCACACCCAGTGGGCAGGGAGAATTTACATTCAGTGGGACGCCAGTGACAATGCTGACTATGAGAAACCTTGGAGAGGACCTCAGATGTGGGCAACCCCCCCCCCCTCTAGGGGACCGAAAGCAATGGATGTCGAGCGGGTCTAACATGATACTGTGAAAGTTCAATCCATAGTGGCTCCAAGACAGCAGTGAGAGTCCCGTCCACAGGAAACCATCTCAAGCGGATCAGCAGCGTAGAGATGTCCCCAACCGATACAGGCGAGCGGTCCATCCTGGGTCCCGACGAGCGGTCCATCCTGGGTCTCGACTCTGGACAGTCAGTACTTCATCCATGGTCATCGGACCGGACCCCCTCCACAAGGGAGGGGGGGACATAGGAGAAAGAAAAGAAGCGGCAGATCAACTGGTCTAAAAAGGAGGTCTATTTAAAGGCTAGAGTATACAGATGAGTTTTAAGATGAGACTTAAATGCTTCTACTGAGGTAGCATCTCGAACTGTTACCGGGAGGGCATTCCAGAGTACTGGAGCCCGAACGGAAAACGCTCTATAGCCCGCAGACTTTTTTTGAGCTCCAGGAATCACTAATAAGCCGGAGTCTTTTGAACGCAGATTTCTTGCCGGGACATACGGTACAATACAATCGGCAAGATAGGCTGGAGCTAGACCGTGTAGTATTTTATACGTAAGTAGTAAAACCTTAAAGTCACATCTTAAGTGCACAGGAAGCCAGTGCAGGTGAGCCAGTACAGGCGTAATATGATCAAATTTTCTTGTTCTTGTCAAAAGTCTAGCAGCCGCATTTTGTACCAACTGTAATCTTTTAATGCTAGACATGGGGAGACCCGAAAATAATACGTTACAGTAATCGAGACGAGACGTAACAAACGCATGGATAATGATCTCGGCGTCTTTAGTGGACAAAATGGAGCGAATTTTAGCGATATTACGGAGATGAAAGAAGGCCGTTTTAGTAACGCTTTTAATGTGTGACTCAAAGGAGAGAGTTGGGTCAAAGATAATACCCAGATTTTTTACAGAGTCACCTTGTTTTATTATTTGGTTGTCAAATGTTAAAGTTGTATTATTAAATAGAGGTCGGTGTCTAGCAGGACCGATAATCAGCATTTCCGTTTTTTTGGCATTAAGTTGCAAAAAGTTAGCGGACATCCATTGTTTAATTTCATTAAGACACGCTTCCAACTGACTACAGTCCGGCGTGTTGGTCAGCTTTAGGGGCATGTAAAGTTGGGTGTCATCAGCATAACAGTGAAAGCTAATACCGTATTTGCGTATGACGTCACCTAGCGGCAGCATGTAGATGCTGAAGAGTACAGGGCCAAGGACCGAACCCTGGGGAACTCCACACGTTACCTTAACATAGTCCGAGGTCACACTGTTATAGGAGACGCACTGCATCCTATCAGTAAGATAAGAGTTAAACCATGACAGGGCTGAGTCTGACATACCAATTCGTATTTTGATACGCTCTAATAAAATATTATGATCGACGGTATCGAAAGCAGCGCTAAGATCGAGGAGCAGCAACATAGATGACGCATCAGAGTCCATCGTTAGCAATAGATCATTAGTCAGTTTTGCGAGGGCTGTCTCAGTCGAGTGATTTTCCCTGAAACCGGATTGAAAGGTTTCACATAGATTGTTAAACGCTAAGTGCTCATTTAGCTGCTCTGCAACAATTTTTTCGAGGATTTTCGAAATAAAGGGAAGGTGAGACACCGGTCGGTAGTTTACCATGAGGTCAGGATCGAGGTTAGGTCTTTTAAGGAGAGGATGAATAACCGCTTTTTTGAATGCAACGGGAACAGTGCCCGAGGAAAGTGATAAGTTTATAATATTTAGCACTGATGGACCTAATAATACAAAAAGCTCCTTGATAAGTTTCCCAGGAAGTGGGTCAAGTAAACATGTTGTTTGTTTTATTCCATTTACACGTTGTAACAATCCTTCTAATGTTATTTCATCAAAACGAGAGAAACTATTTTGGATATTTGCAGTATCCGCCGTATATACAATCGTATCTGTGTTACTATAACCCCGTTGTAGCTGGGACGCATTGTCTTTAATCTCCTTTCTAATAAGTTCAATTTTCTTATTAAAGAACTTCATAAAGTCATCTGCCGAATAGGTGGAGCTACTGGAAGGAGTCCCTTGTTGGGTTAGCGATGCTACTGTACTAAACAAAAATTTTGGATCGTTTTTATTAATGCGGATGAGATTTGAGTAATAATTAGTTTTAGCTAAGGTAAGCATGCGTTTATAAGTTATTAAACTATCACTCCATGCTTGATGGTGCACCTCAAGTTTAGTCGTGCGCCATTTGCGTTCCAGCTTTCTACATAATAATTTCTGAGCTCTAGTTTCTTCAGTAAACCATGGCGTACGCCTTTTTGGAGCCTTTTTTAACTTCAGCGGTGCTATACTATCAATGGTTTCGCGCAGGGCGTTGTTAAAGTTGTTAGTGAGGTTATCAATAGAGCCCACATACTTTGGGAACGGTGCCATTACCGAGGGCAGTAGGTCCGCAAGAGTCGTCGTTGTGGCAGCATTAATGTTGCGGCTGCTATAGCAGTTATTATTATTATTAGCTTGCCGAACATGAGTCTGAACTTCGAATTTTATAAGGTAATGATCGGACATTACTTTAGTATACGGGAGTATCATAACTTTGGAGACGGTGATACCTCTGACAAGCACTAGGTCTATCGTATTACCGCTGCGATGCGTCGGTTCATTTATTATTTGTGTAAGACCACAGCTATCAATTATAGGTTGATTGTCAACACTAATTTGGCCCTAGTTTGTGAATGTGAGTGTGAATGTTGTCTGTCTATCTGTGTTGGCCCTGCGATGAGGTGGCGACTTGTCCAGGGTGTACCCGGCCTTCTGCCCGATTGTAGCTGAGATAGGCGCCAGCGCCCCCCGCGACCCCGAAAGGGAATAAGCGGTAGGAAATGGATGGATGGATGGATAATGTCATGGCTGTTTTGAGTTTCCAATCATTTATACAATTCTTATTTTTTTTTATAATACAGTGATTGGAGCACATACTTGTTGGTCACAAAAAACATTCACAAAGTTTCATTCTGTTGTGAATTTATTATGGGTCTACTGAAAATGTGACCAAACCTGTTGGATCCAAAGTATACATACAGCAATGTTAATATTTGCTTACATGTCCCTTGGCAAGTTTCACTGCAATAAGGCGCTTTTGGTAGCCATTTACAAACTTCTGCTTGAATTTTTGACCATTCCTCTTGACTAAATTGCTGCAGTTAAGCTAAAGTTTTTTGGTTTTCTGACATGGACGTGTTTCTTCAGAATTGTCCACACGTCAGTAACTACAGTTGGTCGCCACAAGTAAGGACTTTGCGAAGGCCATTCTAAAACCTTAATTCTAGCCTGATTTAGCCATTCTTTTACCACTTTTGACATGTTTGGGGTCATTTTCCTGTTGGAACACCTGACTGCGCCCATGACCCAAACTGTCAATATGGCAGCATAAGCTAGTTAACCCTAAAAATAGTTTATTTGTATTAGCCCTTATACAAACTTTGTAATTAATAACAATATGGGTAATACTTGTTAAATTCAGGGCACGACATGTGAATGGAGTATTATTGGCGCTTTGTGGATGGGTTTTTTAGACGGAATAATGTACTCCCATTAGCTGCATTTTTAGCTACCTCGTATTTAACATGTTTTACCATTTAGAATGCATTAAAAAGAAAAATAAGTTCTTCTCTTGCAAAAGGATTGTGAATGATAGGCAAAGTTACAAAAAAGTACAGTTCTCCTTCAAAATAAGAGAACAAGATACAATAAGGAATGTTTATTGTACGTTTATTTGACTTATTGTTACCTTTTCATTGTTTTAAGAATAGTAAACTTTAAAATATAGCCTCTCCTGTTAATACAAGTTATTTGAAGGCTAAAGTAGCACTAAAAAAAAGTATTTATTTTGTCAATCCATTATTATTTTTTTTGAGTGTTTAATTGCTGGATTAGTGCAACCTTTTTTCAGTGATGTACCCCCTGTGAACATTTTTTAAATTCAAGTCCGTCCTAATCAGAGCAAAGCATTTTTGGTTGAAAAAAAAAGATAAAGAAGTAAAATACAGCACTATGTCATCAGTTTCTGATTTATTAAATTGAATGACAGTGCAAAATATTGCTCATTTGTAGTGGTCCTTCTTGAACTATTTCGAAAAAAAGATAAAAAAAATTACTAAAAACTTTTTGAAAAATAAACAAGTGATTCAATTATAAATAGAGATTTCTACACATAGAAGTAATCATCCACTTAAAGTACCCTCTTTGGGGATTGTAATAGAGATCCATCTGGATTCATGAACTTAATTCTAAACATTTATTCACAAAAAAAGAAATCTTTAACATCAATATTTATGTAAAATATCCACAAAAAATCTAGCTGTCAACACTGAATATTGCATCATTGCATTTCTTTTCACAGTTTATGAACTTACATTAATATTTTTTTTAAGTATTATTCAATAAATATATTTATAAAGGATTTTTGAATTGTTGCTATTTTTGGAATATTTTTTGAAAATCTCACGTACCCTTTGTCATACCTTCAAGTACCCCCAGGGGTACGCGTACCCCCATTTGAGAACCACTGGATTAGTGTACTCCCGTAAGCCACCTCGTACTTGCCCTATTTTACAACTTAGAAGGCATCAGAAAAGAAGAACATGTGTTAACATGCTTTAAAAAGAAAAGCGTGTTCTGGTCTTGCATAAGGATAATGAATGAACAAATAAAAAAATAAAAAAAGGCAGTTCATCTTTAAAACCATGACGATATCGTTCCATGAGATTTTAATATCATTTGATAACCAAACACATAAAAAGAGGTTTCAACAAGCAATACAAGTTTTGGGTAATATGACCTCTTGGATGCCTATAACCCATCAAGCAATTTATTTGAGTTAAAAACATTTGACTTTTACAAAAACCAAACCAGTGAATTTGGGATGTTGTGGAAATGGTAAATAACAACGGAATGCAATGATTTGCAAATATTTTTCAATTGAATAGACTGCAAAGACAAAATATGTAATGTTCACACTGAGAAACTTAACTCTTTTTTGCAAATAATCATTAACTTAGGATTTTTTTCTTGCAATAAAGTTATCACAGGGGCATTTTACCACTGTGTTACATGGCCTTTCCTTTTAACAACACTCAGTAAACGTTTGGGAACTGAGGAGACCAATTTTTGAAGCATTTTCAGGTGAAATTCTTTCCCATTCTTGCTCAATGTACAGCTTAAGTTGTTAAACAGTCCGGGGTCTCCTTTGTGGTATTGAGGCTTCATAATGCGTCACACATTTTCAATGGGAGACTGGTCTGGACTACAGGCAGGCCAGTCTAGTACCCCCGCACTCTTTTACTATGAAGCCACGCTGTTATAACACATGTCTTGGCATTGTCTTGCTGAAATAATCAGGGACGTCCATGATAACGTTGCTTAGATGGCAACATATGTTGCTCCATAACCTGTATGTACCTTTCAGCATTAATGGTGCCTTCACAGATGTGTAAGTTACCCATGCCTTGGGCACTAATACACCCCCATACCATCACAGATGCTGGCTTTTCAACTTGCGCCTAGAACAGTCCGGATGGTTCTTTTCCTCTTTGTTTCGGAGGACACGACGTCCAAAGTTTCCAAAACCAGTTTAAAATATGGACTTTTCAGACCACAGCACTTTTCCACTTTGCATCAGTCCATCTTAGATGAGCTCGGGCCCAGCAAAACCGGCGGCGTTTTTTGGTGTTGTTGATAAATGGCTTTGGCTTGGCATAGTAGAGTTTTAACTTGCACTTAAAGATGTAGCGACCAACTGTAGCTACTGACAGTGGTTTTCTGAAGTGTTCCTGAGCCCATGTGGTCATATCCTTACACACTGATGTCGCTTTTTGATGCAGTACCGCTTGAGGGCTCGAGGGTCATGGGCTTAGCCGCTTACGTGCAGGGATTTTTTCAGATTCTCTGAACCTTTTGATGATATTACGAACCGTAGATGGTGAAATCCCTAAATTCATTGCAATAGCTTGTTGAGAAATGATGTTCATATACTGTTGGACAATTTACTCATGCATTTGTTCAGAAAGTGGTGACCCTCGCCCGATCCTTGTTTGTGAATGGAAGCTACTTTCATACCCAATAATGGCACTCACCTGTTCCCTTATTAGCCTGTTCACCTGTGGGATTTTCCAAATAAGTGTTTGATGAGCATTCCTCAACTTTCTCAGTCTTTTTCGACACTTTGCCAGCTTTTTTGAAACATGTGCAGGCATCAAATTCCAAATCAGCTAATTTTTGCAAAAAATAACAAAGTTTCTCAGTGTGAACATTAAATATCTTGTCTTTGCAGTCTATTCAATGGGACATATAAGTTGAAAAGGATTTGCAAATCATTGTATTGTCTTTTTATTTACCATTTACACAACGTGCCAACTTCACTGGTTTTGGATTTTATATAAAAGCAAGGTTCTGATTCACATGAAAGTATAGTCATTAGTTTTAGAATAAAATACCAACTCTGATGTCTTTTGCAGGCCAGCTCCGCAGCGGTGCGCCGCTTCACCAAGCCGCCAGAGTCTTTGGAGCGCTCGCTGGAGCTTTCCCGCCACCGTGGTCGCAAAAGGACCCAGAAGAGGCCAAACTACAAGAACCTGGGCGAGGAGGAGGACGATGGGGGTGCAGGAGGCGGCAGCAGCCGGGAAGCGGGCGAGGAGGGCTGGGAAGATGGCGGCAGAGGAGGAGAGAGGGAGAAGGGAAAAGGTACAGAGCTTGTGGGAGCAGGTGGGAGTTCTAAGGCGAGCAGAGCGAGTGGGGAAGCGGCGGAAGGTGAGTGTGAGACTGCCACGCTTTTGTCCTCCTCCATCTCCGTTAATTATCACCACAACACCTTGGCAGCAGCCCTCCTCTCCAAACCAGGAAGAGAAACAAGAAAGTTCTCCATAGTTACGTAACTCTTACACTTTGTAGCTCCAAAACAATTATTCTCTTTGCCTAGTTTTGAGACGAGGCCCTCCTGCCTCTTTTGCTTTCATTTGGTTCCCATGGCGACCACTCACCATACGCCATTGCTCGTCACCTGAAGTAAATTGTCCATTGCCACAATGACGTCATCCATCCTGTCCGCCTCACCTGTCCGCCTGTCTTCTTCCTCTGGCAACTGTGTGCATCATTCATTTAGAATTCAACCTTTGACTTGTTTGGATTTCAAAACAACAACTGAGTGACAAATTAATGACTTTTTTTTTGTCCTACTGTTGCCTTCAAAGAACAGTAGAGACTATTTTTAAAGTTTACCATTCTTAACTTGATGAAAAGGTAAAAATAAGTCAAGTATACTTACAATAAACATTCATTAATTTATATTATTCTCTTATTTTTAAGGACAACTGTACTTTTTTGTAATGTTGCCTATCATTCACAATCCTGAGGCAAGACAACACGTTTTTCTTTTTTGATGCATTCTAAGTCGTAAAATATGGCAAGTACGAGGTGGCTAAAGGAAGTACACTAATCCGCCCATGAAACACTCTAAAAAACACAATAATGGATTGACAAAATAATTACTTTTTTTAGTGCTACTTTATCCTTCAAAGAACTTGTATTAACAGTAAATTTTATTTTTAAAGTTTACCATTCTTAACACAATGAAAAGGGAAAAATAAGTAAAATAAACTTAAAATAAACATTCATCATTTTATTTTATTCTCTTATTTTGAAGGAGAACTGAACTTTGTCATTCACAATCATGAGGCAAGACAACACGTTTTCCTTTTTTTGATGCATTCTAAGTCGTAAAATAAGGCAAGTAGGAGGTGGCTAAAGGGAGTACACTAATCCGCCCTTGAAACACTCTAAAAAACACAATAATGGATTGACAAAATAATGACTTTTTTTAGTGCTACTGTAACCTTCAAAGAACTTGTATTAACAGTAGTGTCAGGAGGTGTTGGTGACGAACCCCAAGATGCAGAGATGGCAGGCTTGATGCAGGAAAACATGACTTTTAACGTCAAAAATAAAATGCTGGAAAACAGGAAACAGGTAAACTGGAAACAGCAAACAGGAACCCGCTAACAATACTCCAGCACTGAATGGAGAGTGAGGCAGGTATAAATAGTAGCCGGCTGATTGACACCAGGTGTGACAGGCTACCAATCAGCCGCAGGTGAGGGGAAACAGCGCTCAGGGAGACAAGCAGGAAACTGGACGAAAATAAAATCGCTGACAGGAAATAAAACACAAACAGAGAAAATACTAAAACATAACCAACCTGTCAGTGACAAGCCTGAAAGTAGCTCCCCTTCCCATAACAGATAGTAGACGTTTCTAGAAAAACTAAAAAGTCCAAAGTCACGGGGTGGGCGGAGGGAGGACAAGGGGGTGGACCGCCAGGCCAAGTGTTCCTGCAACCATCAGGGAAGAGTCAGGTGGCAACTCGCCGCCTCAACTGGCGAGGCGGTCGCCCACGAAAGAGCCACATCCAACGAGATGGCCACCCGTGCGTCAGGTTGCGGAGGCTGTAGGTCCACCGGGGTGGATGGAGGCGACTGCGGCAGATGCACTGGAGTTAAAGGTAGCTGTGGCTCCCCAGCTGCACAGCTACTCATAGCACCCCCCTCAAGGGACAGATTCAAGACATCCCCAAACAGGCCCACAGACGACATTGATGAGTCGGAGGGAACTTGAAAGGAGGCAAAACTTCTCCTCGATTTGGAACACGTTTTTCTTTTTTTATGCATTCTAAGTCGAAAAATATGGCAAATACGAGGTCGCTAAAAATGCAGCTAACGGGAGTACATTATTTCATCAATTTACATGTCGTGACCTGAATATTAACAAGTATTAACGATATTTTTATTATAAGCGCGAAGGTTGAGGAACTAATTTTTAGCAGCGGCGTGATCACAGAGAGTTAACTAGCTTATGCTGCTGTATTGACATATTGATAAATCATGTCTCTCACCTGGATAGTAGAAGGTTGCGTCAACTTTGACATCCAACTTAGACTGGGAGATGGCGAGAAAGACACTAAGAGACTCTCGTTTGCGGCACCTGTTTTTAAAAAAAAACTACCTAAAAGGGAAGATTTAAACATTCCATCAGTCTTTATCCTAGTGAGAGCAGACATTGTGCCGTACAGTAAGTGATTGTTTTATTATGTTTGTATATCTTGTTTAGCACTTAGCAATAGTTAGTGTTTGACTAAAGCTGCATATGTTTAGCACACAGCTTCTAAAACTTGTACAGTTGTGATCAAAATTATTCAACCCCCACACAATTTTGGTGTTTTAGCAAGTTGGACATTTATTCCGTATTTTGTTTATAGTCATATCAAATAAAGATGTGTCAAATAGACAATTGCAACTTAAATTGTAACACTGTATTTTACAAAATACCAAAAAAGGAAATTTTTCTTAATATCTTATTGACAAAAGTATTCAACCCCTTGAAGATCAATTCAGGATCAAAAATATAAGTGTATATAAAACGTCGAGCGTAGTATTTGGATGTTTTTAGAGCGCTTTATAGGTGTAATAGGGCGATTTCTTTCACCTCCATTGTTAGATGGCTTTTGCTAGCGTTTATTTACGATTTAGAATGCACGAATGAAAGAAAAGCAAATGTGTTGTTGGATCACATAAGGATTGTGAATTATAGACAAAATATATATTTTTTTAAAAGTACAATTTCACTTTAAATATCTCCTGTTGAGGGTCTCTACCAAAGTAAATAAGGAAAAAAGCGAAACACAGATCTTTAAACGCTTACAGAATTGTGAAGTCCTGTCTGACTTGACAGGCAATTTATATACCAAAGTTGTGTGTCACTTTGGAGATCAGTTAATATCATGATCATAATTAATGACACCAACATGTTCCTTTTATGGCGGGAAGCTATATATTGTTATAAAGAGTTATATAGAGTTGTATTTTTTTTTTTTTTTGTAAACATTTTTATGGCAAAATATGCAACATTTTCCTCCCAAAAATGTCAAAGTGGCATATTTGATGTAAAGTAGTTGGACCCATCAATACGGCAAAATTCATGACAGCATTGATTTTGATTTTTTTTTTTTAGCCAATGACAGGTTTTTTAGGGTTGTTTTTTTAACTTTTCTCTTTACATTTCACCTATGTACTCTATTATTCAAATTTTTTATGTTTTTTTTTTTTTTTACTACCGTAGTTTTTTCAGAATGTGCCGCGGCCCGTTAAAAAATAGCTGCGGGCTGCAGACGGCCCCCGGGCCGCACTTTGGTCACCCCTGCTCTACATCAACTTCAGATCTACATGGCAATATATAGTTTTATTTATTTATTTATTTTATGCTTGATGTCTTTTTTTTTTTAAACAAAACCCTTTTTATGGCAAGATATACATTTTCCTCCAAAACATGACAAAGTGGAATATTTCATGTGAAGTAATTGAACCCTTTAATAACATTGATTTTGATTCATTATTATACATGTTTTTTTTTTCTTAGCAATGACAGTTTTTTTTGTTTTTTTTACTTTTCTCTTTACATTTTACCTGTGTGATGGCCCCTGTGCCGCACTTTGGACACCCCTGTTATATATCAAATAATATATTGCAATAATTGGTTTAAATAAAGAATCTTGTTGAATCGATAATTGAATATCAATCTAAATGTCAACCCAATAATCAGGAGTTGTAAGATTCACATTCTTAATGAGCTATGAATATATATATATATACATATATATATATATATATATATATATATATATATATATATATGTATATATATATATGTATATGTATATATATATATATATATATATATATATATATATATATATATATATGTATTTTAACCAATAAATAAATACATTTGTCAATGTACTGATAGTTATGAGTGAAAGTGAAAGGGAAACTGCCTAGTGACCATTCTTGTGTAAAAAAAAAAAAGGCTCTCACACGTGCACGTTATGACCGCATCTGTGTTTTTGCACGTCCAGAGATCGAGATGGTGGTGATGGACACTTGTAAAGTGACGGAGCTGACCGAGCAGAACATCACAGACGAAGAGAAGACGGAAGCTGCCATGCGCACACACACCCAGAGGAGCAGGTGCACGCTAACGTGCCGCACGTCCGGGTTTGGCAAGAAAAGTCTGATTTCCTCTTCTCCCGTGCCGTAGGCCCTTCTTGGACATGGTGTACAGCGCCCTGGACTGCACTGACGATGACTACCATGCCCTGTTTGTCCTCTGCCTGCTGTATGCCGTCTCACACAGCAAAGGTTGCTTCTTTTATTTCATGTAAAGTTGTTTTGTTTTGTTACAATGGCTTCTCAGCCATCAGAATATTTACCTGAATGCATTGCAGTCATCCATCGTTTATCACGGCTAATTGGTTCCAGGCCTGACTGTAATAAACGTATTATCCTAGTTGGAGCTTAAAAAATAGTTTCTAAATATGTTTATAACATTAATAGAGCCCTCTAAACATAAAATTATGCTGGTTTCACCCAATATAGTAGCCTTGAGTGTGTTCTACTGTAGGTTACAGTGCTCACTAGTAGCGTCATTGCTATGGCAGTCACCTGGCCACTACAACAGAGACACAGGGTGGAAATACTTCATCGCATCCTAGGTAATTCTTCCTAATTTAGACCTGGCCTTCCATGGACGTAAGTTGTTCGGTCAACTGGGCAGTCACAGCTTCCACAATTAGCCGTGTTGTTAGCATTGTGTTGTCATTTTATAGATGGATCATAAACAATAGTTTCTTAATATGTTTATATCATAATTAAAGCCCTCTAAACATGAAAATACGCTGGTTTCACCCAATATAGTAGCCTTGAGTGTGTTCTACTGTAGATTACAGTGCTCACTAGTAGCATCATTGCTTTGGCAGTCACCCGGCCACTACAACAAAAACAATACGTGGAAATACTTCATCGCATCCTGAGTAATTATTTTTAAGTTAGACCTGGGCTACCATGGACGTAAGTTGTTCTGTCAAAAGTCGGTCAACTTGGCAGTCGCAGCTTTGACCATTAGCCGTGTTGTTAGCATCGTGCTGTCATTTCATAGTTGAAACATAAACAATAGTTTTTAAATATGTTAATAACATAATTAGAGCCCTCTAAACATGAAATTACGCTTTATCCAATATAATAGCCTTGAGTGTGTTTTACTGTAGATTACTGTACTCACTAGTAGCAGCATTGCTATGGCAGTCACCCGGCCACTACAACAGAACCACTTTGTGGAAATACTTCATCTGGCACTTACAAGGCAAAGCAACTTTTCTTACATATTGGTACCTCTTTTGTGTATCTTGGATCTGCATAAGTCCAGAAAATTTAAAAAATCAAACAATGGATCAACGGAGGAAATATTGTTTTTAAACAATCTTGCCTTCCTTCACACTTCCGCCAAACAACCTCTTCGTAAATTGCCCAATTTGTGACAATTTCACCGATATTGACATCAGCGGATTATCCACATATGGTATAAATTTACCCAAAGTGCTCTACGGGAGTCCGCCATTGTAGTCAATAAGTTCCTTTTTTTCACTCTTCCCTTTTGTTGAGGGGAAGACTGGCTCGTACGTGCACATGCATCCTGCGCTGTTGCTATTTCAAATATGAAATAGTGTATAGTTCAAACTTATACCTGTCAGCAGACTCACTGCAAAAGTGCTAAACACTACAACATGGCTGAAAGAGGCCTGAAGTTGGTCTGTAAAACATCATCTATGCAACATTCTGACAAAAACACCACCGTTACGTGTTATGTAGACCACTGGGAAGTGTTTACATATAGAAAATAAATCATAATATAACCCCTTATAGTGATCTAATTTCATAAATTTGAATGCACGTACAGCACTTAAACTTTTTAGTATATCAGTATGTGGAATTAAATGATGGCATGGATTAATAAACAATGTACTAAGTGACCCTGATGAAAAGTCCCACCAAATATGTGTTATTGATGAGGCAGGAGTTGAAGATGAGATGCATCAAAAAGTTGTGAAGATAGCGCCAAGATTAGTTGCCGTGTTGTTGGCGTTGGCACTTTCAAGCCGGAAACGGACGTTTCGCTCAATATGTTTATCGTTTGCCACAACAATCCACAATGATAGAAAATGGACGGAGTAGACATTGACAGAGTAAAAGAAACAACATTTTTAGGCGTAATAATTGATGATAAAATTAACTGGAAATCTCATATAAAAATATACAACATAAGGTAAAGCAAAATATGCACTTGACCAAAAATCACTTTATATTCTCTACTGCTCGCTAGTGTTACCATACCTGAGTGATTGTGCAGAAATATGGGGAAATGAACTGCAAAAGTACACTTCATTCACTAACTGTGTTACTAAAAATATCAGAAATGTTTGAAATTAAATTATTTGCATTTGCTACCCAAAAATACTTCTTAACAAAAGAAGAGAAATATAACCTTAGAGAAATGTGTAATTTCAAACATTTGTATGCACACACAACACTTAAGACATTTAGTATATCAGTAAGTGGAATTAAATGATGGCATGTTTTAACAAACAATGTACTAATATGATCGATCCACTTGAAGAGGCTCTGCAAACTATAAGTGTTTACAAATTACTAAAAAGAATACTTTTGATGAACATTTATTAAAAATTAGATATTATTCACCTCATTTGCGAACCATAAGTGACTTAACTATTGCTAAGAGATCTGTAGCATTCATTCAAAACGAGGACAAGAAGGGTCAATGTGCTACTAAATTGTTATGAATTGGAAAAGGGGCAGCATGAACCTCCTTCCTACTCCATTTTAAACATGTTGTGAAGAGAAATATAAACATTTATATCTCTTGCCATTGCATACATGTTCAAAATACATTTAAACCAAACAAAAAAAATACTGCACAGTAAAAAACTTAATTTCCACCATAAATATGTAGAATATGCTTCGTATATATATATATATATATATATATGTATATATATATATATATATATATATATATATATATATATATATATATATATACATATATATATATGTGTATGTGTTACCTCGCTACAACACGGTTCACAGATTTTTTTTTCACAGCGTATTAATGCGCATTGTGTTTCTGCGTCCTGATTGGCCAAGGGACTGTTGACCATTATCAATCAATCTTCTTCATGCCATGTGTCCTGTACACTACAGAATTTGTTCAGCTTGCCTAATTTACAAAATTTTTTGATCAATCAATCAATCAATCAATCAATGTTTACTTATATAGCCCTAAATCACTAGTGTCTCAAAGGGCTGCACAAACCACCACGACATCCTCGGTAGGCCCACATAAGGGCAAGGAAAACTCACACCCAGTGGGACATCGGTGACAATAATGATCCAGTGGGACGTCTGTGACAATAATGATTATGAGAACCTTAGAGAGGAGGAAAGCAATGGATGTCGAGCGGGTCTAACATGATACTGTGAAAGTTCAATCCACAATGGATCCAACACAGTCGCGAGAGTCCAGTCCAAAGCGGGTCCAACTCTGCAGCGAGAGTCCCGTTCACAGCGGAGCCAGCAGGAAACCATCCCAAGCGGAGGCGGCTCAGCAGCGCAGAGATGTCGAGGCGGATCAGCAGCGCAGAGATGTCCCCAACCGATACACAGGCAAGCAGTACATGGCCACCGGATCGGACCGGACCCCCTCCACAGGGGAGAGTGGGACATAGAAGAAAAAGAAAAGAAACAGCAGATCAACTGGTCTAAAAAGGGAGTCTATTTAAAGGCTACAGTATACAAATGAGTTTTAAGGTGAGACTTAAATGCTTCTACTGAGGTGGCATCTCGAACTGTTACCGGGAGGGCATTCCAGAGTACTGGAGCCCGAACGGAAAACGCTCTATAGCCCGCAGACTTTTTTTGGGCTTTGGGAATCACTAACAAGCCGGAGTCCTTTGAACGCAGATTTCTTGCCGGGACATATGGTACAATACAATCGGCAAGATAGGATGGAGCTAGACCGTGTAGTATTTTATACGTAAGTAGTAAAACCTTAAAGTCACATCTTAAGTGCACAGGAAGCCAGTGCAGGTGAGCCAGTACAGGCGTAATGTGATCAAACTTTCTTGTTCTTGTCAAAAGTCTAGCAGCCGCATTTTGTACCAACTGTAATCTTTTAATGCTAGACATGGGGAGACCCGAAAATAATACGTTACAGTAGTCGAGGCGAGACGTAACAAACGCATGGATAATGATCTCAGCGTCTTTAGTGGACAGAATGGAGCGAATTTTAGCGATATTACGGAGATGAAAGAAGGCCGTTTTAGTAACGCTTTTAATGTGTGCCTCAAAGGAGAGAGTTGGGTCGAAGATAATACCCAGATTCTTTACCGTGTCGCCTTGTTTAATTGTTTGGTTGTCAAATGTTAGAGTTGTATTATTAAATAGAGTTCGGTGTCTAGCAGGACCGATAATCAGCATTTCCGTTTTTTTGGCGTTGAGTTGCAAAAAGTTAGCGGACATCCATTGTTTAATTTCATTAAGACACGCCTCCAGCTGACTACAATCCGGCGTGTTGGTCAGCTTTAGGGGCATGTAGAGTTGGGTGTCATCAGCATAACAGTGAAAGCTAACACCGTATTTGCGTATGATGTCACCTAGAGGCAGCATGTAGATGCTGAAGAGTGCAGGGCCAAGGACCGAACCCTGGGGAACTCCACACGTTACCTTAACGTAGTCCGAGGTCACATTGTTATGGGAGACACACTGCATCCTATCAGTAAGATAAGAGTTAAACCAAGACAGGGCTAAGTCTGACATACCAATTCGTGTTTTGATACGTTCTAATAAAATATTATGATCGACGGTATCGAAAGCAGCGCTAAGATCGAGGAGCAGCAACATAGATGACGCATCAGAATCCATCGTTAGCAATAGATCATTAGTCATTTTTGCGAGGGCTGTCTCCGTCGAGTGATTTGCCCTGAAACCGGATTGAAAGGTTTCACATAGATTGTTAGACGCTAAGTGTTCATTTAACTGCTCCGCAACAATTTTTTCGAGGATTTTTGAAATAAAGGGAAGGTGAGACACCGGTCGGTAGTTTACCATGAGGTCAGGATCGAGGTTAGGTCTTTTAAGAAGAGGATGAATAACTGCTTTTTTGAATGCTAGGGGAACAGTGCCCGAGGAAAGTGATAAGTTTATAATATTTAGCACTGATGGACCTAATAATACAAAGAGCTCCTTGATCAGTTTCCCAGGAAGAGGGTCAAGTAAACATGTTGTTTGTTTTATTCCATTTACACGTTGTAACAATTCCTCTAATGTTATTTCCTCAAAACGAGAGAAACTATTTTGGAGGGCAGTATCCGCCGTATATACAATCGTGTCAGTGTTAATAGAACCCCGTTGTAGCTGGGACGCATTGTCTTTAATCTCCTTTCTAATGACTTCAATTTTCTTACTAAAGAATTGCATAAAGTCATCAGCTGAGTGGGTGGAGCTACTGGAAGGAGTCCCTTGTTGGGTTAGTGATGCTACCGTACTAAACAAAAATTTAGGATCGTTTTTATTACGGTGGATGAGATTTGAGTAATAATTAGCTTTAGCTAAGGTAAGCATGCGTTTATAAGTTATTAAACCATCACTAAATGCTTGATGGTGCACCTCAAGTTTAGTCGTGCGCCATTTGCGTTCCAGCTTTCTGCATAATAATTTCTGAGCTCTAGTTTCTTCTGTAAACCACGGGGTGCGCTTTTTTGGAGCCTTTTTTAACTTTAGCGGTGCTATGTTATCAATGGTTTCGCGCAGGGCGTCGTTAAAGTTGTTAGTGAGGTTATCAATAGAGCCCACATACTTTGGGAATGGTGCCATTACCGAGGGCAGTAGGTCAGCAAGAGTTGTCGTTGTGGCCGTATTAATGTTGCGGCTGCTATAGCAGTTATTATTATTATTAGTTTGACGAACATGCGTCTGAACCTCGAATTTTATAAGGTAATGATCGGACAATACTTTAGTATACGGGAGTATCGTAACTTTGGAAGCGGTGATACCCCTGACAAGCACTAGGTCTATCGTATTACCGTTGCGATGCGTGGGTTCATTTATTATTTGTGTGAGACCACAGCTATCAATTATAGTCTGGAGCGCTACGCACGGTGGGTCCGATGGGGTATTCATATGGATATTAAAGTCCCCCATTATGATTATATTATCGGCGTGTGTCACTAGATCAGCAACGAACTCTGAGAATTCATTGATAAAGTCCGAACAGGGCCCTGGGGGGCGGTAGATAACAGCCAGGTGTAGAGGCAGCGGTGTGACAGACCTCATAGTAAGCACCTCAAACGATTTATATTTATTATTTATGTTAGGACTAAGGTTAAAGTTTTCGTTGTATATTAGTGCGACCCCCCCACCCCTTTTAAGCGGACGGGCAATATGCGCATGTGTAAAGTTAGGAGGACATGCCTCATTTAGCGCAAAAAAGTCGTTTGGTTTAAGCCAGGTTTCACTGAGACCGATGACGTTAAGATTGTTGTCTCTGATGATATCATTAACTAACAACGTTTTGGGAGACAATGATCTTATGTTTAAAAAACCTATATTATAGGTAGTGGGCTGTTTTAGGGAATTTTTTATCAAATTATCCGTAGTAGCAATATTAATAATGTTGTGTTTATTATGCCCAGTGCATTTAGTATAGTTACGACCATATCTAGGAATTGATACGACGGGAATGTTCCGATTGTTTGATTGTTGCTTTGATAAACTGCACGCATCATGGTTAGCCTCCTCAGTAACGGGGATTTTCCGATTGTTTGTTTGTTGCTTTGATAAACTGCACGCATCATAGTTAGCCACCTCAGTAAAACACATGTCCAACTCTGAAACACTCAAAGCAGAAAAAACTTGTTCTAATTTAACTGACTCCTTACCCAGACCAGTAGTCTCGCATCCTTTATTTAAATCCGTCTTCAGGGTGGAGGAAAGTGGTGTTCTGTGGGGATTAGCCTTCTGCTTTGTTTTTAGCCCCGCTCGACATCCGCGTTTCCGATCACACCGCTGGCGTCTGCTCCGTAGACGGCCCCCGCTGCTACTAGACTCCGCTGCTTCACAAGCCGCTGGATGTAGCCGCCGACGTATCCCCATGCTAGTTAGCATGTTTAGCACGCCCGCGTCTATCAGTCCAAAACGGCCCGATATGTCCATATCCAGAAGTGTCTGGCGGTCGTACGTGATCACGGAGTGACCACGATGCGAGCCAGCCATGAAGTCTGCAGAACTACTATGCGAGCATACATATCCTGTACAGTATTGTAAATGAAAAAAACACATAATAAATGGAAAAAAAACGTGTAAACGAAAAAAACTTAATAAATAAAAAACGTGTAAACGAAAAAACATAATCAATTTAAAAAACCCGTAATTGAAAAAACTATAAATAAAAAAACATGTAAACAAAAAACATTATAAATAAAAAACAACCTGTAAACGAAAAAATGTTGAAACGGAAAAAAATCCCTAATAAAAAACATGTAAACAAAAAACATAATAAATAAAAAACGTGTAAAGTAATAAAACATAATAAATAAATAAAAAAAACTGTAAACAAAAAAACATAACAAATAAAAAAATGTTTAAACAAAAAACATAATATATATAAAATATAAACAAATAAAACATAATAAATAAAATAAAATGTATACATTTTTAAAAAAACGTGTAAACGAACAAAATAATTAAAAAAAAACGTGTATAGGAAAAAACCATAATAAATTTTAAAAAACGTGTAAATGGTTGATTGGCAACACTAAATTGGCCCTAGTGTGTGAATGTGAGTGTGAATGTTGTCTGTCTATCTGTGTTTGCCCTGCGATGAGGTGGCGACTTGTCCAGGGTGTACCCCGCCTTCCGCCCGATTGTAGCTGAGATAGGCGCCAGCGCCCCCCGCGACCCCGAAAGGGAATAAGCGGTAGAAAATGGATGGATGGATGAAATATCATGCACAGTAAATGAAAACAAAAATCTGTAAATGAAAAAACATAGTGTAAATTAAAAAATATATATGCTGAACGAAAACATAAAAAACGGGGGGGGAAAATTTCAACTTTGACTACACGGATTTCACATAAAGCAGGTATTTTTTGGAACGTTACCCCAGCGTTAATTGAGGGAACACTGTATTTATGTACAGTTATAGACAATAATCTTGACATAGTGAAGCCCCGATATTGGAAGCGCGATGTGGCGAGGGAGGACTGTATTGATCTAGTTACATAGGATACAATGTATGTTAGAAGACTGGACGTGACCTGAAGCTACATTTATATTTAGGTAAAGTTTTATTAGTTTTTGAACACAAAGCATACACCTGACCAAAATGTTTTACATCTCTTTCCTCAGGCATCAACGGTGATCTCCTGGAGAGGTTGCAGCTGCCAGTCCCCGACCAGGATAGAAGTTCCTACAGTTTGGTTCTTGCAGAGAGGCTGATCCGAGTCATGAGTCTGGCAGCACACCCAGGTCATTTGCAATCTCCAAAGTGTCCCTCCCAGAACTGTGCAAGTGTGGCTTATTGCTGTATTGGTCCTGTGTTCAGATGGTAGAGTGCGCCTTGCCACCCTGGAGCTCAGCTGCCTGCTACTGAAACAGTCCGTCTTGTCTGGAAGTCAGTGCATCATCAAAGACGTTCACCTGGCCTGCCTGGAGGTATGACTCACTCACTTCCAACAAACAAGGGGAAAAACCTGGAACTGAACCAGGACTCCCATCTGCCTGGACAATTAGGGATGGGTACCAAATTAAATGTTTTTATAGGTAAAACTTGATTTTGTCGGTAGTACTGACTACTTTAGGTTTCCCTTATGTTTGGTCCCAGGGACCTGGAAGGTTCTCATTATTAAATACATTTTTAAAAAAATTGTTTTCTAAGCTTAAATCTCCAGATCAACTTTGGATCGGTCTATATAAAGTTTTATTGATGTTTTTTTTACTCTTGTATGCCCATTTTGTATTTTTTTTTTCTTTCTGGAAAAATACGCAAAATATGCAATTAATTCCCATCAAAAAATGTCAAAGTAGATCATTTCAACTGAGGTATTTGAAAATAGGTCAGTAATACTTTACAACATTGATTTTGATCCATTATTATTTTTTGTGAAATGACAGGTTGTATGAAGAAAGATCCCACAAAAATTATCAGGGATCCAAAAAGGTCCCACTCAAAAAAGTGTTAAAAATAATAATATTTTTATTTTTTTACTTTCAATGCTTAAATCTGTCAATTACATGCACTTGTAAAGAACAAAATGTCATGGCTGTCTTGAGTTTCCAATCATTTCTACAACTCTTGTTTTTTGGGGGGTATAGTAATTGGAGCACATTGGTCACAAAAAACAATCATGAGGTTTGGTTGTTTTATGAATTTATTTTTGGGTCTACTGAAAATGTGACCAAATCTGCTGGGTATTGTGGCCAAACAGCTTAATTTTGTTTTCATCTGACCACATAACTTTTCCTCCAGAAGGTCTTATCTTTGTCCATGTGATGTCAGATGAAACAAAAATTGTGCTGTTTGGGCACAATACCCAGTAATATGTTTGGAAGACAAAAGGTAAGGCATGGGGGTGGTAGTTTTATGCTCTGGGCCTGTTTTGCTGTCAGTAGAACTGGTGGTTTACAGAGAGTAAATGGGACAATGTAAAAGGAGGATTACTTCCAAATTCTTTAGGGCAACCTAAAATCATCAGCCCGGAGGTTGGGTCCTGTGCGCAGTTGTGTGTTCCAACGGGACAATGTCCGCAAACACGCGTCAAAAAGAATGGCTAAATCAGGCTAGAATGAAGGTTTTAGAATAGCCTTCCCAAAGTCCTGACTTAAACATGTGGGCAATGCTGAAGAAACAAGTCCATGTCAGAAAACCAACAAATTTAGCTAAGCTGCACCAATTTTGTCAAGAGAGGTGGTCAAAAATTTAACCGAAAGCATGCCAGAAGCTTGTGGATGGCTACCAAAAGCGCCTTATTGCAGTGAAACTTGCCAAGGGACATGTGACGAAATATAACATTGCTGTATGTATACTTTTGACCCAGCAGATTTGGTCACATTTTCAGTAGACCCATAATAAATTCATAAAAGAACCAAACTTCTTGAATGTTTTTGTGACCAACAAGTATGTGCTTGAGTCACTCTATCACAAACAAATAAGAGTTGCAGAAATTATTGGAAACTCAAGACAGCCATGACCTTATATTCTTTACAAGTGTATGTAAAGTTTTGACCACAACTGTATATATACACATATATATGTATGCGTATGTATATATACGAATATATATATAAATATATATATAAATAGTTACACATATATATATATATATATATATATATATATATATGTATATATATATATATATGTATATATATATATGTATATATATATATGTATATATATATACATGCGTGTATATATATATATATATACATGTACATTTATACATATGTATGTATGTATATATATATAAATAAATAATTAAATTATATATATATATATATATATATATATATATATATATATATATATATATATATTTATTTTTTTAAATTTGGTAAAAGTTAAGTTGGTGATAAGTTGATGATGCAACAGTGATGCAAGTGTATGTAAATATATATATATATATATATACAAACCCTGTTTCCATATGAGTTGGGAAATTGTGTTAGATGTAAAGATAAACGGAATACAATTATTTGCAAATCCTTTTAAACCCATATTCAGTTGAATATGCTACAAAGACAACATATTTGATGTTCAAACTGATAAACATTTTTTTTTTTGCAAATAATCATTAACTTTAGAATTTGATGCCAGCAACACGTGACAAAGAAGTTGGGAAAGATGGCAATAAATACTGATAAAGTTGAGGAATGCTCACCAAACACTTACTTGGAACATCCCACAGGTGTGCAGGCTAATTGGGAACATGTGGATGCCATGATTGGGTATAAAAACATCTTCCATGAAATGCTAAGTAATTCACAAACAAGGATGGGGTGAGGGTCACCACTTTGTAAGCAAATTGTCGAACAGTTTTAGAACAACATTTCCCAACGAGCTATTGCAAGGAATTTAGGGATTTTACCATCTACGGTCGGTTAAACTTGGTATACCGTAATTAACTTGGTGATAAGTTGATGATGCAACAAAATTAAGTAACATTTTTCAAAAAAAATGTGCAAAAATGAAACAAGACAGCAAATTAAGTACACTACACTTAAATAAAATATATAAAAGTTAAAAAATTGTACTTTGATGCATTGATTTTCCAACCAATGCTTAGTAGTTTTGAGAATTCTGTGTTTTTTAATTTGGTAAAGTTTGGTATAATTAAGTTGGTGATAAGTTTAAGATGCAACAAAATTAGGTTTAATAAACATGAAAAAATGTAGGAAGTTAATTACAACGCACCTAATAAAATTGATTTTAAAGGTCGGCATAAAATGGTATATTTAACTTGGTGATAAGTTAAAGATGCAACAAAATTAAGTAAAATGTTCCCCAAAAAATGTGCAAAAATGAAAGAAGACAACAAAATAAGCACACCACATTTAAATACAATATATATATATAAGAGAACAATTTTACTTTGATCCAACTTCTTGAAAAATTTTGCAACATTTTCCAATCAATTTGCAGAAGTTTTGTGAACTTATGTTTGTTAAAACTATTACATTGGTAATAAACAGTATGATGTAGAATCTTCAGAAAATGGTCCTTTTTGCAAAGCAACACACACATGTGCACACACACACACACACACAAACACAGTACTTGTGACATTTCATGTCCCAGATAAAGAATGTCATGGATCAAACTTCATGTTCCCAAGACTGTCCAGCAACGATGACCAAGATGCATGCTGGTTATCGTTCCCCAGCGTCGAATCCTAGAAGAAGAACATTCCTTATCAATCGCCTCTTCTAAAGTTCTGAAGGACAGAAAATAAAAACAAATATTATGAAGAACAAAAAAGGTGGAGTGTCTGGTCCAAGGACAGAGGGCGGAAGCTGGAATGGTACCAGAACCCTTCACTCCTGAGTCAGTAATGAAGATAGTCGCCCCACCTTCTTTCTTTTCTCTGCTCGGGTTAACAGGAATCAGGTGCAGCCCTGTTGCCGCCATATTTTTAATTGGTTAATGAATAGCCAATTTCACTCATTTATGCTCAACCGCCTGTCGTTAGCAATCTTTTGGTTTCACAATTGTTTTCAGCAATAAAAACATAATCCAACTGTCAAATCTCAACAGATCAGAGTTGTGCTTTTGCAATAGAGATGGATTAAGGGCTGCTTCTTTCACAGTTCATTTCAAACAGCCGTTCAAAAGACTGGCTATTTATTTTAATCATTATGTGTGTGTGTGTGTGTGTGTGTATATATGTGTATATATATATATATATATATATATATATATATATATATAAAATAAAAATAAAAAATAATAATTAAGTTTTATATATATATATTTATTTATTTTTTTATAATATATATATATAATATAATTAAAATTTGTATTTATAAATTTTTTTTCAAGGTAAAAATCAATGCTATTAGTTATAAAATCATTTAAGAATATTATAATGAAATGTGTGTGTGAATGTGAGTGTAAATGTTGTCTGTCTATCTGTGTTGGCCCTGCGATAAGGTGGCGACTTGTGTAGCCCGAATGCAGCTGAGATAGGCTCCAGCGACCCCCTGCGATCCCAAAAGGGACAAGCGGTAGAAAATGGACGTATAATGAAATGTACACAAATATTACTCTGTTTTTGAAATTTACTTTGAAGTATTAGTTATAACTTGATATTTGTTGTGTTTTTGTTCTAAACATTCCATAAGGCAGTGCCATGTTTTCCAGCTTATAATTTTCCCACCTCACCGAGGAAGAATGTCTAGCGTTTTAACAATATAGAAGCGAATACACAATAAGTCAGAATAAAACACCTTAGTGGATATAAAAAGTATAAATAAAACAATAAAAAATAGGACAGAAATTAACAATAGAAAAAAGTGATTTGTGTTTACCTGACACATGAAACGTGACATATTACTGGTGTGCACTATCTACTTTAGCCGCCAGATGGCAGTAGAGTATTAAATATCGTGAAATGTGTTTTGTGGGAATTCCAACTTAGACCACAGTTTCAGTTGCTATGTAGAGTGGCGCTTTCCATCATTTTCAGCAGACTCAATGGCAAAATGATATACCCTTTGTGAATCCTAAAAGAAAACATAAAATAAAATAAAAAATATATATATTTTCGGAAAAAATAAGTTTATCCAAATGCTGCAAAATGTCCTTTTGACTCTGACTTTTTCTAGTCAGTTGCCAGCCGGTGCAAAAAAAAATATAGAACGGCTCACGACTGGGAATTGGTTCTCCTCTTTCACTTTAAAGAGCCGTTCAAAAGACCCACTTCTTTCGCTAACGTTACATCTTGGTTTTGCGTTATTTATTCCATGGAGGGCGTTTATTGGCGCCTGACAGTTGACTAACAATTGTACGCCCTACGCCTCCGAGTGCCCTTTGTGTTGTACGGGACGTGTTTGAACACGACTCACTCCAGTTCTTATTCAACGTGTGTCGCATGTGGTCCGCCTGAGAAGGGCGTAGCAGCACAACAAAATCCTTTTTATAAGCCCTAGAATTTACAAGATTAAAAGTGGGTGGGTCCTGACAAACGCCTGTTTTTCTTTGAACCAGATTTTCTCTTTCACAGGGAGCGAGAGAAGAAAGTCTGCACCTGCTTCGTCGATTCTACAAGGTACATACATAAATGGATTCAAAAACCCAAAACCAGTGAAGTTGGCACGTTGTGTAAATGGTAAATAAAATCAGAATACAATGATTTGCAAATCCTTTTCAACTTATATTCAATTGAATAGACTGCAAAGACAAGATATTTGATGTTCCAACTGAGAAACTTGTTTTTTTTTTTGCAAATAATTATTAACTTAGAATTTAATGGCTGTAACAAATTGCAAAAAAGTTTTCACGGGGGCATTTTTACCGCTGTGTCACGTGGCCTTTCCTTTAAACAACACTCAGTTAACGTTTGGGACCAATTTTTGAAGCTTTTCAGGTGGAATTCTTTCCCATTCTTGCTTGATGTACAGCTTCAGTTGTTCAACAGTCCTGGGTCTCCTTTGTGGTATTTTAGGCTTCATTATGCGCCACACATTTTCAATGGGAGGCAGTTCTGGACTACAGGCAGGCCAGTCTAGTACCCGCACTCTTTTATAATGAAGCCACGCTGTTATAACACGTGGCTTAGCAATGTCTTGCTGAAATAAGCAGGAAAGTCCATGATAAAGTTGCTTGGATGGCAACATATGTTGCTCCAAAACCTGTATGTACCTTTCAGCATTAATGGCCCCCTCACAAATGTGTAAGTTACCTATGCCTTGGGCACTAATACACCCCCATACCATCACAGATGCTGTTTTTTCACCTTTGTACCTATAACAGTCCGGATGGTTCTTTTCCTCTTTGGCCCGGAGGACACGATGTCCACAGTTTCCAAAAACAAATTGAGACTTTGACTCGTCAAACCACAGAACACAAAGCGGAGTTTCTGGGTGTTATTGATAAATAGCTTTTGCTTTGCATAGTAGAGTTTTAACTTGCAGTTACAGATGTAGCGAGCAACTGTAGTTACTAACAGTGGTTTTCTGAAGTGTTCCTGAGCCTGTGTGGTGATATCTTTGACACACTAATGTTGCTTTTAGATGCAGTACCGCCTGAGGGATCGAAGGTCTTGGCTTGGCCGATTACCTGTGGGATGTTCGAAATAAGTGTTTGATGAGCATTCCTCAACTTCCTCAGTCTTTTTTGCCACTTGTGCCAGCTTTTTTTTTAATGCCAAATGAGCTAATATTTGCAAAAATAACAGTTTTCCAGTTCAAACAGTAAGTGTTTTGTCTTTGCTGTGTATTAAATTAAATATAGGTTAAAAAGGATATGCAAATCATTGTATTCTGTTCTTATTTACTATTTGCACAACTTGCCAATTTCACTGGTTTGGAGGTTTGTACGTATTCTGTAATAGTAGATGTTCACAAAGCATTTAAAGAAAGCTTGCAAGTTTGAATATCAGATGAATAATGTTTATTAGTGTGGATTTCAGTCTCTTTAAAGCAGGCGTCGGCAACCCGCGGCTTCTGAGCCGCATGCGGCTCTTTGATCACTCTGGTGTGGTTCAGCTGTTAATTTGCAGACCTTCCCGAATTTACCGGGAGATTTCTGACCTCAGCGCCTTTCCCCAATATGGTCTGAGGTATGCATACTCCGATTTTCACTCGGACAGCAACATTGAGGGCGGGCCATGAAGGCAATATTCATAACTTCTACTTATACATGTAGTTGTGCGGGCCGGTAACATATTGTGTGAAACCTCTATTACAATCCTAAAGCGATTGCAAGGCATACTTGTTCAACAGCCATACAGGTTACACTGAGGTTTGTGATATAAAAAACTTTAACACTCTTACTAATATGGGCCACACTATGAACCCACACCAAACAAGAATGACAAACACATTTTGGGAAAACATCCGCACTGTAACACAACATAAACACAACATAACAAATACCCAGAATCCCATGCAACCCTGACAGTCCAGGCTATATTATACACCCCGCTAGTACCAAACCCCGCCCCCCCCCCCAACCCTGCCCACCTCAACCGACGCAGGGGGGGTGGGGCGGTCAGGGTGCTAGCGGGGTGTATAATGTAGCCTGGAAGAGTTAGGGTTGGATTGGATTTTGGGTATTTGTTATGTTGTGTTTATGTTGTGTTACAGTGCGGATGTTTTCCCAAAATGTGATTGTCATTCTTGTTTATTGTGGGTTCTCAGTGGGGCAAAAAAGGATTTAGTCAGCCACCGATTGTGCAAGTTCTCCCACTTAAAATGATGACAGAGGTCTGTAATTTTCATCATAGGTACACTTCAACTGTGAGAGAATGTGAAAAAAAAATCCAGGAATTTACACTGTAGGAATTTAAAATAATTTATTTGTAAATTATGGTGGAAAATAAGTATTTGGTCAATAACAAAAATTCAAGTCAATACTTTGTAATATAACCTTTTTTGGCAATAACAGAGGTCAAACTATTACTGTAGGTCTTTACCAGGTTTGCACACACAGTAGCTGGTATTTTGGCCCATTCCTCTATGCAGATCTTCTTGAGAGCAGTGATGTTTTGGGGCTGTCGCCGAGCAACACAGACTTTCAACTCCCTACACAGATTTTCTTTGGGGTTGAGGTCTGGAGACTGGCGAGGCCACTCCAGGACTTTCAAATGCTTCTTACGGAGCCACTCCTTCGTTGCCCGGGCGGTGTGTTTGGGATCATTGTCATTCTGGAAGACCAAGCCACGTTTCATCTTCAAAGCTCTCACTGATGGAAGGAGGCTTTGGCTCAAAATCTCACGATACATGGCCCAATTCATTATTTCCTTAACACGAATCAGTCGTCTTGTCCCCTTAGCAGAAAAACAGCCCCAAAGCATGATGTTTCCACCCCTATGCTTCACAGTAGGTATGGTGTTCTTGGGATACAACTCAGTATTCTTCCTCCTCCAAACAAGACGAGTAGAGTTTATACCAAAAAATTCTATTTTCGTTTCATCTGACCACAAGGCCTTTTCCCAGTCCTCTGCTGTATCATCCTTGAGCTCTCTGGCAAACTTCAGACAGGCCTGGACATGCAGTGGCTTAAGCAGGGGGACACGTCTGGCACTGCAGAATTTGATTCCCTGTCGGCGTAGTGTGTTACTGATGGTAACGTTTGTTACTTTGGTCCCAGCTCTCTGCAGGTCATTCACCAGGTCCCCCCGTGTGGTTCTGGGATTTTTGCTCACCGTTCTCATGATCATTTTGACCCCACGGGATGAGATCTTGCGTGGAGCCCCAGATCGAGGGAGATTATCAGTGGTCTTGTATGTCTTTCATTTTCTGATAATTGCTCCCACAGTTGATTTTTTTCACACCAAGCTGCTTGCCTTTTGTAGATTCACTCTTCCCAGTCTGGTGCAGGTCTACAATTATTTTCCTGGTGTCCTTCGAGAGCTCCTTTGTCTTGGCCATAGTGGAGTTTGGAGTCTGACTGTTTGAGGCTGTGGACAGGTGTCTTTTATACAGATAACAAGTTCAAACAGGTTCCATTAATACAGGTAACGAGTGGAGGACAGAAGAGCTTCTTAAAGAAGAAGTTACTGGTCTGTGAGAGCCATAGATCTAGATAGATAGATAGATAGTACTTTATTGATTCCTTCAGGAGAGTTCCTTCAGGAAAATTAAAATTCCAGCAGCAGTGTACAGAGTTGAGATCAATTTAAAGAAAAAAGTAAATAATGGGGGTTTAAATGGAAACAAAATAGAGAAATATTACAAAAAGAATAAAAACAATGGGAATAACAATATAACAGTAAAATAAGAATATAACAAGACAAAGTAGGCAGTAGTGACCATGTTATGAAAACGTATTGCACTGTTAATGTTTTGCATCCCCTGTCATCCTAATACCCCCCGTCCCCCGTCCCAGAGAGGAGTTGTACAGTCTAATGGCATGTGGGACAAAGGAGTTCTTGAGTCTATTAGTCCTGCACTTAGGATGAAGCAGTCTAGCACTGAACAGGCTCCTCTGGCTACTGATAACACTATGCAGAGGGTGACTGGCATCATCCAGGATGCTCACTAGTTTGTCAACAGTCCTCTTCTCTGCCACCGTCACCAGTGAGTCCAGTTTCATTCCGATTGTAGAACCGGCCCGCCTGATCAGTTTCTCAAGTGTGGAGCTGTCCTTCTTAGATGTACTGCCCCCCCAGCACACTACCATGTAGAACAGCACACTGGCAACCACAGACTGGTAGCACATCCACAGGAGTTTTCTACAAATGTTGAAGGAGTGCAGTCTCCTGAGGAAGTACAGCCTGCTCTGTCCTTTCTTGTACTGGTGGTCCGTGTTAACAGTCCAGTCCAGCTTATTGTCCACCCAAACCCCGAGGTACTTGAATGAGTCCACGGTCTGTACCTCAACTCCCTCGATCACAATAGGTTGTGACCGTGGACTCGACCTCCCAAAGTCAATGACCAGCTCCTTGGTCTTTGACGGATTGAGCTGCAAGACGTTCGTGTGGCACCAGACAACAAAGTCCCTCACCAGGTTCCGAAACTCCTCCTCTCTGCCGTCCCTGATGCACCCGACGATGGCTGTGTCATCCGCGTACTTCTGGATGTGACACAGCTCTGAGTTGTAGCAGAAGTCAGCGGTGTACAGGGTGAAGAGAAGAGGGGCCAGCACCGTTCCCTGCGGTGCTCCGGTGCTGCTGATCACAGTGTCAGACGTGATGTCCTTCAGTCTGACGTACTGTGGCCTGTCGGTGAGGTAGTTCGAAATCCAGGCAACCAGGCAGGGGTCCACTTGCATTTTGTAGAGCTTGTCCTGAAGGAGGCGGGGCTGGATGGTATTAAAGGCACTCGAGAAGTCCAGGAACAGGATCCTCACAGTGCCATTTCCCTTATCCAGGTGTGAGTGGGCTCGATGCAGCAGGTAAAGGATAGCATCCTCCACACCAACGCCTTCCTGGTACGCAAACTGCAGGCTGTCCTGGGCATGTTGCACCTGTGGTCTGAGGAGGCTGAGAAATAGCCGCTCCAATGTCTTCATTAGATCTTCCTTGTTTGACGTGACCAAATGCTTATTTTCCAACATAATTTACAAATAAAGTATTTAAAATTCCAACAATGTGAATTCCTGGATTTTTTTCACAAGATGATGAAAATTACAGACATCTGTCATCATTTTAAGTGGGAGAACTTGCACAATCGGTGGCTGATTAAATACTTTTTTGCCCCACTGTATTTGTAACAGTGTTAAAGTTGTTTAAACTGGCACCCTCAGTGTGACCTGTATGGCTGTTGAACAAGAATGCCTTGCAATCGCATATGTGCGTCTGCAGAAGCCACATACAACACGTGACCTGACTGGTAAGCTGTTTGAACTAGTTGTTGAAGGCAATAAAAACAGTGCCATCGTAGCACGCCCTTATTTTTGTTGATTGGGTATTACTCAGCAGACGTCTGAGGAAATAGTCACTCTGTAACCCGCGCGTCTCCTGGACAAATTGGGAGAAATTGTATGCGTGAAGCTAATAAGGGATATTCGTATAAAACTCACTGGCCGCACTAACTTCAAATTTTCATATTTAATTGCGGGCCGCGTGTCTGAGACCCCTGGTTTATACAGTACATAGCACAAAGCAAAAAAAACCTCTGTAAACAGTGTTATTTCATTATAAATTTCAAGAGTCTTGTGGCTCCCATTATTTTCTTTATTTTGTGAAACGGGTCGAAATGGCTATTTGAGTGGTAAAGGCTGCCGGCCCCTGCTTTAAAGTAAACAAAACCAAATCCACAAGCTCCTTGACTTATTTTCGCTTCTGGGCTTGCTTTCTGTTTCTCTTTGACATTAGTTGCAGTGTTAGTAACAGCAGTTGTTTTCGGCGTCATAAATCAACACTGTCTGAAGAAAAAAAAAGAATAATCTGTACTAAATTTAGAAACTTTTAGGGTTTCTCTTTCTTTTTCCTCAAACACCGACTATACAAAAATGTTTGAAATGATTATTAAACGCATATAAATCCAAATCTTTAAAGAGGTAGGGAAAGCTGTAATAAATCCAGATCAAAGAACACTTATCTTAGCAGTAATTTAGTTGTCTATCTTGCAGGTTTGGTTTTATTAAGGTGATATATTAACATATGCGCAAAATAAGGATAAAAAATATTGATCATGTTCAACTTTAAGAGTAGATTTATTTGTTTTCTTTAACTCTGGCCTGTTAAAAAAATACATCTGCATAAAAACAAAGAGCAATGGAAAAATAAGTACACAATTGATATTTTAAACTGCAGGTGTCAAATTCAAGGCCCTATCTGGCCCACCACATAATTTTATTGGCCTAGAATAATGTATATATATATATATAAGCCGCACCAGACTAGAAGTCGCAGATATATACTGGTTTTGGTGAATTTACAAAAGTGAATCAATACAAAAAAAATAATACTAACACAGACATACTAACACAGACACTTGTAAACGTTTTAGCATATTCGCTAATGCTTGCGACGTTAGCCTGATTACATTATGATAGCACCTACAAATATGCATGAAAACTCGCCTACAGACATCACACATGGGACACTTTAGTAAGTAAGAATTGTTTTAGTTACACTGTAAAACTTAAAATCGTTGCTCGGAGGGATAATGAAGAATTGATACAAGTAGAAACGCTATGGACGAACGGTAGACGAAACACAACTTATACTTCCGGTTCAAGGCACGAAAGAGGAAGTCCATTCTCAACCAGCAACACTTGCAGTGTGTAAACCTGTTCATAAAATGGCGCCATAGCACAATCAATGACACACCTTTTCAGTGTCTCAGCCAGTGTTATGTCAAAGTTATATGTGGAATACAAAATATTATGGTTGTTCGCGAAGAAAAAAGTCATAAATTAGCCGCATCGTTTTTATAAGTTTTAGGGTTCAAAGCGAAAGAAAAAAGTAGCGGCTTATAATCCGGAAAATACGGAAACTACTTAAGCAAATTGTACACTGTAAAATCTTTTTTTAAGGTAAAAACTGGTAGCTCAGTCTCAAAACAGATTTGGTACCTTTTTGCCATTTATATTTATAAAAAACACCAAAATTGTGTTCTTTTACTGTAAAATTCCCAGATTTTGTATACAGTGTACGTAATGAATACATGTTTACTACTAAATAATTGCAGCCCTAACTGTCATGTGGCCCTCAGTGAAAACGAGTGTGACACCTGTTTAGATGCACTGTTGTGACGAAACGAGAGCTGAGCCAGAAGGCAAAGCTCTCGGTCATTCCTACTCTCACCTATGGTCATGAAGTGTGGGTCATGACCGAAAGAAAAAGATTGCGGATACAAGCGGCCAAAATGAGTTTCCTCATAAGGGTGGCTGGTATCTCCCTTAGAGATAAGGTGAGAAGTTCAGTCACCCAAGAGAGACTCTGAGTAGAGCTGCTGCTCCTTCGCTTGGAAAGGAACCATCTTAGGAGTTTTGGGCATCTCGTGCGAATGCCTTACGAGCGTCTCCCTCGGGGGATCTTCGTTGCACGTCCAACTGGGAGGAGACCTCGCGGCAGGCCAAGGACCAGATGGGGGATTACATCTCCTCTCTGGCCTGGGAACGCTTCGGGATCCCCCAGGAGGAAGTTGCTAATGTTGCTCTGGAGAGGGAAGTCTGGGGGTCTCTGCTACAGCTGTTGTCCCCGCGACCCGATTCCGGATAAACACTTGAAGATGGATGATATCAAAAACCAGACACAAACCTAAAGTATTGCTCTATGCAGTAAATGACCACACAGGGAAAAGGAGTATCAATATCACATTTTCCAAGAATGTCCACTAGCCTTAAAACAATCCAGTAACATTCTCTCCATGCATCTCTTTGTCCTGCAGGGTGAGGAGATCTTTCTCGACATGTTTGAAGATGAATACAGGAGCATGACTGTAAGTTGGCCTTTTCCTTCAAAGACAAAAGGATGTTTGAAACTCTTCCAGGTGTTAAACAGTGCTGATCGTTTCAGAGTAAACCGCTGAACGTTGAGTATTTGATGATGGACGCCTCCATACTGCTGCCACCCACCGGCACGCCTCTGACAGGCATCGACTTTGTCAAGCGGCTGCCTTGTGGAGATGTGGAGAAGACACGCAGGGTACGTGCTACAGGAGAGATGGATCCATACAGGCCGAGGACGATGTTAAGCGATATTTGGAGTAAAAGTTACTTCAAAATGAATATTATATGTCAGTAAAAAGCTGGGCAAGGCTTTAAGTTGTGTTTTAACATTGTTTCTTAGGAAATGTGGGACCATAATGTTTGATGTTGTGTTGAATTTTAGCAGCAAGACTTAATAACTACACAGTGATGTTTTGGTGAGTTTACTGAGGAATTTGTGAAACTGAAACAACACAAAAATAATGCGATTGTAAGTTAATAATTTTAACACTGACACTCACAAACGTGTTAGCACATTAATTAACACTAACAACGCTCGCTTGATTACATTACGGTAGTGCGTACAAATACACACGAAAACACTCCTACAGACATCACACATGGGTCGTTTTAGTAAGTAAGAATTGTTGTAGTTATATTGTAAAACTTACAAACATTGCTTGGAGTGACAAATGAAGAATCCATATGAGTAGAAACGCTATGGACGGTTTTACTTCCGGTATAAGGCATTAAAATATGAAGTGCATTGTCGGCCCACAACACCTGCAGTGAGCAAAGGGATCCAAAAGATGGCGCCATAGCACCAACAATAACACACCTTTTCAGTGTCTCTGCTTGTGTTTGATGAAAACCATTGACCACAAAACATCATTGCCGTAGAAGAAAAACCCTTTAATTAGCCGCACCATTTTATAAGCCGCAAGGTTCAAAGCGTAGGAAAAAGCATTGGCTTACAGTCCGGAATTTACACTATACTTGAGACATTTTTCAAGCTGGCTGACGTCATTTCTTCCTGCATGTTAAGGAAATTATGAGAATATATGAGTTTCTACCTAATCTTTTGTAATTATATAACAATCACCTATTCGTCAAGATCTTTACACGTTTGGATTTTTCGAGCGATATCTTTTTCTGTTATTTTTACGTCCATCCATCTCTGTTGCGTTATTTGACTGAATCACGGAATTTCAATGGCTTGTCGATGGAAAACAAGCCAAACAGACCAGAAAAGAAATTCAAATACAGGATTTCCTTGCAAAAATTAGCATATTTGGGGATAATTATTTTTATTAAGTGTAATTTATATTTTTAAATTAATAAAATAAATTGAAAATTGAGCTCCGGCGGAAAGGGATGTTTTTTCATGCAGGCCAAGCAGGCTGGTGCTTTAACACTTAACCAATTGTTGATTTTTGAATACTAAATATTGGTGTCATATGCTTATATTCTGAATCTGCTGACGTAGAGCTATTTTAGTTGATGAAATTATCAAGAAAAAGGCCAATACCGATATACAGTACAGGCCAAAGGTTTGGACACACCTTCTCATTTCAATGCGTTTTCTTTATTTTCATGACTATTTACATTGTAGATTGTCACTGAAGACATCAAACCTATGACACACGTGAGGTGAAAATCATTTCAGGTGACTCCCTCTTGAAGCTTATTGAGAGAATGCCAAGAGTGTGCAAAGTGGTAATCAAATCAAAGGGTGGCTATTTTGAAGAACTAGAATATAAAACATGTTTTCAGTTATTTCACCTTTTTTGTTAGAACCATAACTCCACATGTCTTCATTCAAAGTTTTGATGCCTTCAGTGACAATCTACAATGTTAATAGTCATGTAAATACGTTGAATGAAAAGGTGTGTCCAAACTTTTGGCCTGTACTGTACGTCCAAATACCGGCTGTCTAATGTACAGTGTGTCGACTTCAATGGTGCTTGTTTGTCCCCTACAGGCCATACGAGTGTTTTTCATGCTGCGGTCGCTGTCACTGCAGCTCCGAGGAGAACCGGAGACACAGCTGCCTCTGACTAGACCTGAAGACCTGATCAAGACCGATGACGTCTTAGATCTCAGTAAGACGGCACACTCACAGCACTGTTGCACAACATCACCTGACCTTTTTCAACGCCGTCATCTTTTATTTGCAAAGACAGAACTCTGACACATTTGCCGTGAAACCACAAATGTTGCTGAATCAGCTATTATTATTTGTTGTCAGGTCAACATAGACGCAATATATTAAATGGCATCCACATCTTAAAAATACAGAAATAAATCAGCCCCTTGTTATTTGTTGTCAGGTCAACATTGACCCGGTATATTAAATGGCGTCTACCTCTAAAAATAGCAAGGTGGGACATGTTTGAACTGCAGTAACCCCTCACAAATGCTGTATTTCTGTGCAACTTGCTTGAAGAAAATTTAGCTATCATATAAATACAGTAGAACCTCCATTTACGAACTTAATTAGTTCTTGAACATGGTTTGTACTTTGAAGTGTTTGTATAGTGAACAATGGGTTGCAGAATCGGCAAAAGTCCATATTTTGTAGTATTTTTTAGGTTTTTACACATCAAACACAGTATAAATGTATATATATTAAGGTTGTATGGTATACCGGTACTGGTATAGTATTGTGGTACTAATGAATCAAAAACTGAAAAGTACCGGTTCCCCATTTAAAAAAAAAAAAGTTTTTATTAACGGCCATGGCGGCGCGTTGTCACGTCATGACATTACTAGTTTACGAGCAGAGGAGCATGTTCGGCAGTGCACAACCACAGAGTACGTACAAGCAGACCCCGTGCAGAAGAGGTGCTTTAAGACATGGCTAGCAAGCTAGCAGCTAACATCCTTTCGCAGTCAGCAGTGTTTTAGTTACTTCTAAATCACTAATCCTCGTCTCCATTGTGACAAATAAAGTAAGTTTTATTATCTAGTCGATATTACTCTGATCACATTGATTACATTCATAGTTTTATAAACTCAGGAAATACATGACAACTTTGAATATGACCAATGTAGGATCCTGTAACTACTTGGTAACGGATGGATCCCTAAATTTGTGGTATCATCCAAAACTAATGTAAAGTATCAAACAACAGAAGAATAAGTGATTATTACGTTTTAAAAGAAGATTAAATAGAAAATTTTCAAACAGAAAATGAGCAGATATTAACAGTAAATGAACAAGTAGATTAATAATCATTTATTATAGCCTGTCCTTTATTATATTGACAAAATAATAGAATGATAAATGACACACTATGTTACTGCATACGTGAGCCGACTAATTGGGAGCCTTTCTTTGTTTTCTTACTAGTAAAAGACAAGTTGTCTAGTGTGTTCACTATTTTATTTAAGGACATAATTACAATAAGAAACATATGTTTAATGTACCCTAAGATTTTTTTGTTAAAATAAAGCCAGCAATGCCATTTTTTGTGGTGCCCTTTATCCAGAAAAGTACCGAAAAGTATTAAAATACATTTTGGTACCAGTACTAAAAAATTGGTATCGGGACAAGCCTAATATATATAGTACTGTATATCCAAAAAACATAACAAGATCGAGATGGATCAACGTTCTCTTTTTTAACAAGCCAAAACAGCAATGACAAGCTGATCTGTGCTGTATGCGCTGCTCTTCAAATACGCACACACTGAAGTCCCTTTGGTGCCCTCACAAATGATCAGAATTTACAAAAATCCTTCACTTTAACAACCGTATCGCTACAACAATAAATATTTTGAAATGTCAAATCTACATCACAAGAGGGAGTCTTCTCCACCGCTGTGTAATAATTCTGCTTTGGAATTTTTTTCCAGAAAAGTCTTTTCTCATCACAATGAAAAACTTGCTGTGTTAGGAAACTCATTTTAGCTCAGGGGCCACATGCAGGAAAATCTATTCCCACGCGGGCCAGACTGGTAAAATGATAGTTAAAAAATAATGTCAACTTCAAAATAGTTTTCCTTGTCTTACTTTGGGCAACAGTAGAACAAGTGCATTCTGAATATGTACACAAATAATCTCCTTGGCAAAACACTTTAAAAATGGTGCAGTCTCCAAAACACCGTGAAGAACACAATGAACTTAGACTTTGTCTCAGTGTGTTTACAAACAGGCTTCACGGTGGCAGAGGGGTTAGTGCGTCTGCCTCACAATACGAAGGTCCTGCAGTCCTGGGTTCAAATCCAGGCTCGGGATCTTTCTGTGTGGAGTTTGCATGTTCTCCCCGTGAATGCGTGGGTTCCCTCCGGGTACTCCGGCTTCCTCCCACTTCCAAAGACATGCACCTGGGGATAGGTTGATTGGCAACACTAAATTGGCCCTAGTGTGTGAATGTGAGTGTGAATGTTGTCTGTCTATCTGTGTTGGCCCTGCGATGAGGTGGCGACTTGTCCAGGGTGTACCCCGCCTTCCGCCCGATTGTAGCTGAGATAGGCGCCAGCGCCCCCCGCGACCCTGAAAGGGAATAAGCGGTAGAAAATGGATGGATGGTGTTTACAAACATTAAACTTGTTTGGAAAAGCAACTAAGTGTTTCCTCAAACCGCCACATTGGTGAAATCCGCAACACATTCATTTTTTATAATTTGAATATTACTATTACGATTAGGGCTGGGCGATATGACCTTTTATTAATATCTCAATATTTTTAGGCCATGTCACGATACGCGATAGAAAGCTCGATATTTTGCCTTAGCTTTAAATTAACACTTGTTGCATATAATTACGCCAGTATTATGATTTTGTGTCTACATTAAAACATTCTTGTTCATAATGCATTAATATATTCTCATTTTAAACGTTCATGCAGAGAGGGAAACCACAACTAAGTCAGTTTACCAAAACTGTATTTATTAAACAGTTATTAATAGGGCTGCGAATCTTTGGGTGTCCCACGATTCAATTCAATATCGATTCTTGGGGTCACGATTCAATTCAAAATCGATTTTTTTTTTTCAATTCAACATGATTCTCGATTCAAAAACGATTTTTTTCCAGATTTAAAAGGATTCTCTAATCATTCAATTCATAGAATTTCAGCAGGCTCTACCCCAGTCTGTTGACATGCAAGCAGAGTAGTAGATTTTTGTAAAAAACTTTTATAATTGTAAAGGACAATGTTTTATCAACTGATTGCCATTAAAATTGTTTTAACTATTAAACGAACCAAAAATATGACTTATTTTATCTCTGTGAAAATATTGGACACAGTGTCAACGTTGTCAAGCTAATGAGATGCGATGCAAGTGTAAGCCACTGTGACACTATTGTTTTTATTTTTAATTTTTATAAATGTCTAATGATAATGTCAATGAGGGATTTTTAATCACTGCTATGCTGAAATTATAACTAATATTGATACTGTTGTTGATAATATTCATTTTTTTTTCACTACTTTTGGTTTGTTCTGTGTAGTGTTTGTGTCTCCTCTCAATTGCTCTGTTTATTGCAGTTTTGAGTGTTGCTGGGTCAGGTTTGGTTTTGGAATTGGATTGCATTGCTATAGTATTGCTGTGTATTGTTTTGTTGGATTGATTAAAAAAATAAAAATAAAAAATTGTTTTTTTAAAAATGAGAATCGATTTTAAATCGCACAACGTGAGAATCGCGATTCAAATTCGAATCTATTTTTTCCCACATCCCTAGTTATTAAGCAGTGGCACAAATATTCTTGTCATTTCAAAACAGAATGTGCAAGATTTTCAGAGACTTTTTAAAACAAGCTATGAGGGCACTCTTGTGGATGATGTCACTAAGATGACATATCAAAATGACACTAAATTAAAGTGCACTTTTTGTACAGAACACCACTACAATAGTTTGAAGACAAATAAAGTGCACTTTTTTGCACGATGTCACATAAGATATTTCAATAACTGTCAAATGAAAATGAGCTCTATATTAGGAAATTCAGTTGTGTATGTCTTTCGCTATTTGGTAGGTTACTGCGGACGTTATCTCCTTCTGTTGTTGAATAGTTTTTTCATACGGTGTTGATCTGGAAATGGTGGCTTAGGCATTTTATGGGTTTGTCACCGAACGGAGATGTTGACATGCATTCATTCAAGCACGCCTCATTCTCTAGCGGGTGACTTTTCAAATAATGCTACATATTAGCAGCGCTGCTACTTTTTGTAGCAACGCTTTTGCTGCACATATTTCAGTTGTCTGTTCGACATCTTGCCGCTTGAAGCCAAACCACCGCCAGATGATGGACCCCCTGCTGTTTTTCTTGGGAATAAATTCTTCCTTCATTTGTTACCAGATTTGCACATTTTTTCTCTCGTATTACCACTTGCACCGCACCGCCAGCATCACAGCTAACGTTACCCAGGCCGCTACCAGTCTGCTCCGTGAGAGCGTATGACGTTGCACGTGCATAATAGCTGTACTTAGGGTAACATAACGACAAACTTAACCAATATGTACAAGGTAGATTTAAACATAAAATAAAATAGAACAAACAACCAATGTAGAAACACAATTTTTTTCAATGGAGTTCATGATGTACATTGTGCCGTCAACAAACTGCGAGCGCTGCATGGAATTCTAACTACAAAGATGATGGTCTTGTTGACTTAAGTCTTTGCATCTTACCATTTTATCTGTTGCGTTGAAAGTATTGCGCGTCATGGCGGCATTAGTCTGCCGCCAGCCGCAACAGGTGCAGCTGATTGCTTGCACCTGTGCTGATTGGATTAGCATCAGCCCATCCAGAGGGCACTTAAAATCAGCAGACACGTCATCTTTAACAGTGTGGTGTGGGTTACACTTAAATTGTTATTGCGACATCCACTGAACACATTTAAAACAGCAGTTTCTTTCACAAAAAAATTGCAGTTCATTTGTGTACTCCGCAAACTCATTTTGCCGGCCGGATTAAACCTGTTTGCGGGCTTGATACGGTCCGCAGGCCATACCTTTGACACCCCTGGTTCCGGTCAAGTTTATTTTGAACATATATAAAGTTTCCATACGATACATTACATATACACATTTTCTTTTTTTCTTTTTTATTTCCTTACTACTTGTCCGAAAAATAGTAGGAAGAAGCAACACTTATTCACTGTTAGCCACTTTCTACTTCACAGTGGATAGATACTAACACATATATTCAATTCTCTTTCTCAATTTGTACACAATCAGTGAATTCTGAACACAACAGTTGTCTTCATAAACAGCTAAGTTTTGAGTCACTAAAGAAAAGCTCTTTATAAATATTATTCACTTCACTTCACTTATAATTCACCCACTGAAATGAGAGGAAAGTTACATCATTTTCAATAAGTTCAAGACATTCATCATAATTGTTGTTCTGTGTACCTTGTAAACATTTGTAGATTGAACAGTTTCGTCAATTGGATCATAACAGTACGTTGTTTATTAATCCATGCCATAATTTAATTCCACATACTGATATTCTAAAAGTTTTAAGTGTTGTACGTGCAAACAAATGTTTTAAGTTATATTTTTCTCTAAGGTTATATTTCTCTTCTTTTGTTGAGAAGAATTTTTGTACATTCTTGGGTAGTAACAGGTTATAGTTTGCTTTGTACATAATTTTAGCTGTTAGCAAATGCATCAACTTGTTGAATTTCAATATTTTTGATTCAATAAATAAAGTGCTTGTATGTTCTCTATATCCAATATTATGTATTATTATAACTGATCTTTTCTGCAACACGATTAGTTTTGTAATCTTTTCCCCATATTTTTGCACTATAACTGAGATATAGTAACACCAGCGAAAGCTAGCTATATATATATATATATATATATATATATATATATAAGGGGTGTGGGGAAAAAAATGTATTCGAATTTGAATCGCGATTCTCACGTTGTGCGATTCAGAATCGATTCTCTTTTTTTTTTTTAATCAATTTTTTTTTTTTTTTTTTTTTTTTTAAATCAATCCAACAAAGCAATACACAGCAATACCATAACAATGCAATCCAATTCCAAAACCAAACCTGACCCAGCAACACTCAGAACTGAAGTAAACAGTTAAACAGCAATTGAGGAGACACAAACACGACACAGAACAAACCAAAAGTAGTGAAACAAAAATTAATATTAACAACAGTATCAATATTAGTTATAATTTCCCTCATTGACAGTGGCGACTTGTCCAGGGTGTACCCCGCCTTCTGCTCGATTGTAGCTGAGATAGGCGCCAGCGCCCCCCCCGACCCCAAAAGGGAATAAGCGGTAGAAAATGGATGGATGGACATTATCATTAAACATTTATAAAAAAAAATTTAAAAAGAACAATAGTGTGACAGTGGCTTACACTTGCATAAGCTTGACAACACATTGTGTCCAATGTTTTCACAAAGATAAAATAAGTCATATTTTTGGTTCGTTTAATAGTTAAAACTAATTTACATTATTGAGATCAGTTAATAAAACATTATCCTTTACAATTATGAGAACTTTTTAAATAAAATCTACTACTCTGCTAGCATGTCAGCAGACTGGGGTAGATCCCGCTGAAATCCTATGTATTTAATGAATACAGAATTGTTTTGAATCGGAAAAATATCATTTTTGAATCGAGAATCGCGTTGAATCGAAAAAATCGATTTATAATCGAATCGCGACCCCAAGAATCGATATTGAATCAAATCGTGGGACACCCAAAGATTTGCAGCCCTAATATATATATATATATATATATATATATATATATATATATATATATATATATATATATATATATATATATATATATATATATATATATATATATAATTTTATTTATTTATTAATTTTTTTTCCCGTGGCATTAAGCTAACAATCAATTACATGTCGGGGAAAACCCTGCATATTTGTAACGATCTAAGAGTTTCAAAACAAAAGGTTTCCAAATAAAAGGGTTCTTAAATTGAGGTTACAGTGTAAAAACATTACTGCTATAACAGAACATACAAACCCCAACATGCCAACAAGTTGGCATGTTGTGTGAATCGTAACTAACAGGCTCATGAAAATGCACAGTATCGCAGGTGAGGACGCACGGCGGTCACGAGGTGTGGCGCACTGAAAGTGAAAGGACACTTGATGACTTACTGTAAATGAAGGCAGGTCCAACTGTCTAAGCAGTAACGGTGATGTTGCATATTATGTTGGAAATAGTCCAGTTGTTGTAATTACCCACACTACTTTCTGGATTTTTTTAATTGATTATGAATACATTTACAAAACCCAAAACCAATGAAGTTGGCACATTGTGTAGAGGGTAAATAAAAACAGAATACAATGATCTGAAAATCCTTTTCAACCTATATTCAATTGATTAGACTGCAAAGATAAGATATTTAATGTTCAAACTGAAAACATTTTCTTATTTTTCTGCAAATATTAGCTCATTTGGAATTTGATGCCTGCAACATGTTTATAAAAAGCTGGCACAAGTAGCAAAAAAGACTGAGAAAGTTGAGAAATGCTCATCAACAACTTATTTGTTAAGTTGTTCAACAGTCTGGGGTCTCCGTTGTGGTATTTTACGCTTCATATTGAACACATTTTTTAATTTAATTTTTTTTTCAATGGGAGTCAGGTCTGGACACTGGCAGGCCAGTCTAGTACCCGCACTCTTTTACTATGAAGCCACGCTGTTGTAACACATGGTTTGGCATTGTCTTGCTGAAATAAGCAGATGTGTAAGTTACCCATGCCCTGGGCGGTAATACACCCCATACCATCACAGATGCTGGCTTTTCAACTTTGCGCCTGTAACAATCCGGATGGTTCTTTTCCTCTTTGTTCCGGAGGACACGACATCCACAGTTCACAAAAACAATTTTAAATGTGGACTCGTCAGACCACAGAACACTTTTCCACTTTGCATCAGTCCGTCTTAGATGAGCTCAAGCCCAGCGAAGTCGGTGAAGTCTCTCGGTGTTGTTGATAAATGGCTTTGGATTTGCATAGTAGAGTTTTAACTTGCACTTAGCGACCAACTGTTGTTACTGACAGTGGTTTTCTGAAGTGTGTGGTGATATCCTTGACACACTGATGTCGCTTTTTGATGCAGTACCGCCAGAGGGATCGAAGGTCATGGGCATACAATGTCGGTTTTCAGCCTTGCCGCTTACGTGCAGTGATTTCTCTAGATTCGTTTTGATGATATTACGGACCGTAGATGGTGAAATCTCTAAATTCCTTGCAATAGCTGGTTGATAAATGTTGTTCTTAAACAATTTGCTCAGGCTATTGTTCACAAAGTGGTGTCCCTCGCCCCATCCTTTTTTGTGAATGACTGAGCATTACGTGGAAGCTGCTTGGCACCCACCTGTTCCCAATTAGCCTGTTCACCTGGGATATGTTCCAAAGAAGTGTTTGATTAACATTCCTCACCTTTCTGAGTCATTTTTTGCCACTTGCTCCAGCTTTTTTGAAACATGTTGCTGGGATCAAATTCCAAATGAGATAATATTTGCAAAAAATAACGTGTTCCAGTTCGAACGTTAAGTATCTTGTATTTGCAATCCATTCAATTGAATATAAGTTGAAAAGGATTTGCATATCATTGTATTCTGTTTTTATTTACCATGTACACAACGTGCCAACTTCACTGGTTTTGGGTTTTGTATATTTACACACCTTCCTGACAAAAATTGAACCCGACAAGACCAGCACCACGGGATGACAATGAGAACGCCATTGGAAATTATTACCAGTGACGGAGCAGTAAGGGGCTAGGAGTATAAATTTATTTTGAGGCGCCCTGACATTTACGTGCGCTTCGTCACGCAAACAGCGCCTGTGCGGTTGCACAATTTCCACGTCTACAGTTTAGGACTTACAAAGAAGGGTGTTTCTCCCCCAGGGGGTGGAGGAGCATTTTGCATCACTGGCACAGCTCTTATGTGCAATAATGAATCGTACTGACATCATGATGTGGATCAAAAGTCCTCAATGACATTCTTCGGAACTAACAGTTCTTGTTTCCTAAAATGTGTCATGTGGAGTTAGTTTTTATTCTCACTTGTACGGAATGCAGTTTCTGTGATTTGACAGTAGAGTGCCTCCATTGTCAACCTTTGCTTCTAAAATTTTTGCCAACAAATAACACCTCGGAAAACACGGCTGTACAACTTCCACCATAATGACCAACGTTAAAAAACAGTAGCGCAGTAAGCCTAGGGCAGCATGGCGTAGTGGGTAGAGCGGCCGTGCCAGAAACCTGAGGGTTGCAGGTTCGCTTCCCACCTATTGACATCCAAATCGCTGCCGTTGTGTCCTTGGGCAGGACACTTCACCCTTTGCCCCGGTGCCGCTCACACCGGTGAATGAATGAATAATGAATGATTGGTGGTGGTCGGAGGGGCCGTAGGCGCGAACTGGCAGCCACGCTTCCGTCAGTCTACCCCAGGGCAGCTGTGGCTACAGATGTAGCTTACCACCACCGTGTGTGAATGAATGATGGGTTCCCACTTCTCTGTGAGCGCTTTGAGTATCTAACAATAGAAAAGCGCGATATAAATCTAATCCATCATCATCATCATGTATTCATTAAAAACAGTGCAGAGGTTTTTTTCAGCAAGTATATTTAATATTTTTGGTCACTAACATTACACACAGTGCACAAAAATATTTACAGACTTATTTGACATACCACTAGGCGGAGCCCTATCCCACAGTGTGAGAATTGCTGATCTAGATCACACACGGCCCAATGGCGTTTTAGTCGCTCAGCATGTTCAAAAATCTATCATACACTAGGTCTGGATTACCGTATTTTCTGGACTATAAAGCGCACTTGTATATAAACCGCACCAACAAAATTTTAGGGGGGAAAATTATATTTCCATATCCTAACTGCACCTGACTATAAGCCACAGATGAGTTATGTACACAAAAATATTCTTTAAATGTTTATTTGCATACCTTGATTGTTTCCAAACTGTGTCTGTAACGCGACACAGAAGTCATCGTCATGGACCCACTAGCTGCGAAAGCTAGCTCTCCAATCAGCTAAACAGACTCAATAACTCCACGATGACGTTGTGGTGAATTTACTGAGGAATTTGTGAAAGTGAAACAACACAAAAAGAATGCTGTTGTATGTTAATCATACTATAAAACACAGACACTCGTAAATGTGTTAGCACATTAGCTAATGCTAATGACGCTAGCTTGATTACAGTACGATAGCATGTACAAATATGCATGAAAACACTCCTACAGACATCACACATGGGACTATTTAGTAAGTAAGAATTGTTGTAGTTATATTGTAAAACGTACAAACGTTGCTTGGAGCGATGGATGAAGAAACCATACAAGTAGAAACGCTACGGACGTTTTTACTTCCGGTTTAAGGCATTAAACAGGAAGTACGTTTTCAACCCGCAACTTCTCCAGTGAGCAAACTCATCCAAAAGATGGCGCCAGAGCACGAACAATAACACATAATTTAATGAAAACCATTAAACACACAAAACCATAGATTTGCTGCACCTTTTTATAAATCGCAGGGTTCAAAGCATAGGAAAAAAGTAGCACGGTAGTTTTTGCCTCATTTCTGCGAGAATCCTGCGTGTGACCGAAGCATCAAGTTAAAGTTAAAGTACCAATGATGTCACATACACACTGGGTGAGGCGAAATTATTCTGGGCATTTGACCCATCACCCTTGATCACCTCATGGGAGGTTAGGGGAGCACTGGGCAGCAGCGTTGGCCGTGCCCGGTAATAATTTTTGGTGATTTACCCCCAATTCCAGCCCTTGATGCTGAGTGCCAAGCAGGGAGGTAATGGGTCCCATTTTTATAGTCTTTGGTATGACTTGGCCGGGGTTTGAACTCACAACCTACCGATCTCAGCGCGGACACTCTAAGTCTTGGGGTTGGTTCATTTTATCGAGGACTAGCTGCAATGTGCCCGAACAACCACCAGGCGGCATCTGTCAAAAGCGGATAGTGTATCATTTCTGTCGGACTGAGTAGTGCATTCTTCACTAATGAATACTTTAAGTGAAATATGAAGTAAAAACAAATCCAGGCCCAGGGTAGCAACACCTGGTAGCTTCTCCTTTATTGAAACACAACTCTCTATTACAGGGAAATGCCCGGTCTTCACAACACATACACACAGAAAAATTCCAGTTGTTACGGGACTCAAGTTTAAGGAAGCATTTAAACAGGAAATCTTATATCATTCTGAAGTTACCTTTTTATATATAGATCCTGAATACGGTAGCTAAACCAAAACCAGAGGAGACCCACAGTAGACTGTTTATGTAGTAGTAATGTTTTTTTTCATAAAAGGAAGTGAGACTGATGATTGGAATTCTTTGTTCGTCATTGTGGTGGAAAGGTTGTGTCCTTTTGAAGTGTGAGTGTTAATAATGTTACTGTGTCACTGTGCTGGACATTTTGAACGAGTCCCAGTGAAATAACATCCTTCAGAAGGCAAACACAAGCTCTTAGTGGACGAGGGGCAGAACACATTTTCGAAAGGTTATCGGTTTTGGGACACGGTGTTGGGCTCAGTGTACAAAAGCCAAAGCCAGTGAAGTTGGCACGTTGTGTAATTCAGAACAGTATAAACAGAATACAGTGTTTCCCCCCAAGAACAATGTAACACGTCTCCACCTCATCACTGAACGTACCCAGAATGTAAATGACTGCCCCAGAAAGTAAATGACCGCCATAAGCATAACACCAGGGGGAGCTCCACAAACCACGTAAAACTCACATTCCGATCCAACTAAGGTTTTAACTCATTCTCCTTCTATGCTACATCAATATGGAATGCACTCCCAACATGTGTAAAAGAAAGTGCATCTCTATCCTCCTTCAAAACCACACTAAAAGAACACCTCCAGGCAGCTACCACCCGAGCCTAACCTCCTCCCCCACCGCATCCCACCTCCCCGGATTGTATATAATCAAGTGTAAATAATCAAATGTATATACTTGTTCTTATGCTTTCTGAGCTCACTATGTTCACTGCTCGCTGTACATATACATACACCTACACTGTTACAATGTCCATTTCTCAGATGATATAATTGTTAATGACTGAAGTATGCTGATAGCAACCGAACCTAACCCCCTCCACATCCCACCCTCCGGATTGTAAATAATGTAAATAATTAAATGTATATACTCTGATGATTAACTTATGTGATGACTGTATTATGCTTATAGTATATGTTTGTACCATGAGTTGGTTAACGTGGACCCCGACTTAAACAATTTGAAAAACTTATTCGGGTGTTACCATTTAGTGGTCAGTTGTACGGAATATGTACTGTACTGTGCAATCTACTAATAAAAGTTTCAATCAATCAATCAATTAATCAAACAACTGCCACCACAGCCTGGGGGCACAATAGACTAAAGACTCTGATTACATTGAACACATACTTATTAAAAAAATAACCAAATAAAAATATCTTATAATAAGTATAAATATTTAGCATTTCAAAAAAACTTCTGGTACAACAACACAAATATACCATAACAACATACAGCAAAGGCTGCAAAAAATAACAAATCAAGTGCAACAGCACGGTAGTCAGACATCTATCCATCCATTTTCTTCCGCTTATTTCATTTTTGGGGTCGCGGGGGGTGCTGGTGCCTATATTAGCTTCAATCGGGCGGAAGGCGGTGTACACCCTGGACATGTCGCCATCTCATCGCAGGGCCAACACAGACAGATAACATTCACTCTCATATTCACACACTAGGCCCAATTTAGTGTTGCCAATCAACCACTCGGTAGTCAGACACTTCTCTACTTATGGCAGAGCCGACAAGTAGCATCGCTACACGCTATTCTCCCCGGTGTGGAGAATAATTTCTCAAGGGCCCTGTTGTAGTTCGGGTCTTTCACTAGAGGACCATTTATGCTTATCTACATGCAGGCTGCCAGACTTTTGCTCTGTAGCCTGGTTCTCAGATCCGTCTTGATCTATACCAGGGGTCGGCAACCCGCAACTCCGGAGCCGCATGCGGCTCTTTGATCTCTCTGATGTGGCTCAGCCGCATACTTGCTGGCTGAGCTGTGGGGCCCTATTGTAGTGAATCACAACTGAGCCATCATAAATTAATCAAATCTTTATTAGACACCTAAACAATGTGATCACATTTAACATTAATCAATCGGTACGGCATGGTTGGTAGAGTGGCCATGCCAGCACTTTGAGTATCCCAGGTTCGATCCCCACTTCTGCCATCCTAGTCACTGCCGTTGTGTCCTTGGGCAAAGCACTTTACCCTCCCACACTGGCTTAAATGTAAATTAGACATTGGGTTTCACTATGTGAAAGCACTTTGAGTCACGAGAGAAAAGCGCTATATAAATATAATTCACTTCACTTGAATCTCGGGATCTGGATATCTGGTCAGAACACTCCTCACTATTTTGCCTTCACCTTCATTGTCCATTCATTTTTGGTGACTTTATATACTCTGGACCTGGACGTTGAGTCCACGACATACATAGCGGACAATAACTGATACAGTCTGCTTTGCCAGTCCAAATGCATTCGATGTTTTCCTTGACGGCCATGTAATACAAAGCACACGCTACCTTTTTTTATCACACCCACGGGAGCTCGCATTCTCGTTGTCTCTCTTTTGACAAATGGACAAAGTTTTTCGCAAAGTACCATCATAGCTGACCTGGCCGGACTTTGGAAAGTTCTCTTGCCGTCTGAGAAAGGTTTTATCCCAAATAGCTGCAATCGCTTTCTCTTAAGGTATTCATGTGTGATTTCCACAAGTGTCTGTACATGTAAAAGAAGGAAAAACACCGGTACGTCTGGATGACTTGCCTTCATATTTATAGTGGTTAGCTACGAGCTTTACTATGAAACTGGCTTTGGCGTGTTCTTTCTGGAGTCACTTCCCCTCCGAACTCATTTTGTAAACGATCAACGAGTCCATACAAAGCTAAGTGCTGGAGATTCAAGAATTACACGGCTGATTTACCCGTGTAAAAATTTGTCAGAGGAGCGGGACCTTAAGCGATAGTTTAGTGTGGCTGAAACGGGGCTTAGACTAGTTACCTGAGACACTAAGTATGTCATTATTATGACTTAGTAAGTCAATATTTTGACTTAGTAATTAACTAAGTCAAAATAATGACTTACTTAGTCAAAATAATGACAAAATAATGACTTGGGAAGCCTGTAGTTGATTTTTATTATGTAAATGTTATATTTTTATCAACACGTGATTGCAGGGACCCTGCCATTCAAAACTAGGCTGCTACATTACTAATGATTAATGTAACTTTAGCTGAACATTTTTTACAAGTAGCAATAGGAGAGACTATTCATCCTTGAAAACCATGGAGTTCTTGGAGGCTTTACGATGCGGTTACATTACTATATCAACCATCAGAGACAGCTTCAGGAAACTCTTTAACACAATGTCCTTTTTTGCTGCTTCAACGCAGCTCAATCAAAACAGAAAAAGGTTAAGTGAAATAACTTAGTTAACTGTAGGTCAATAATGCTTGTCTTTCTCTCAGACAGACAGGGCTTTGCTGTCCATTTCATGTGGGGCACACACAGACATGCGCACACGCGCACACACGAACACACACACCACACACGCACGCACACACACACACGACACAGTGCGCTAACGTTACGCTAAAAGTTAATTAACCTTCCACTCAAGAACTGCGAGCGAGCTGAGCTGCCGCTTAGGTTTCTAGAACGTCAACGGGCTCATAGTCATGTTACTAGCTGAGTTGTAGTGGACTGGGAGGTGTTTATTATAATTTGGGGAGAGTCCGCTGCCTTATGCTTACCTTCAAAACACCTATCTGCTCACCCGCACCATTTCTCCTCTCTGCCTGCCTCTGCCGTGAGCACTGATGCCATGCACTCTGAATACGCACTGCTGATTGGCTGTTACCGCTGTGCGTGTCACCAATCAGATGGTTCTGTTGGTGGGACAATGCCGGGGGGACAGAGGAGCAGCTTGTTAAGACGTTAGTTCAGGCGGTGGCTCTTTGTTGTTAAGGTGGCCACCTTAACAACAAAGCGCTGTGGGAAACCCTGGAATACAATGCTCTACAAATCCTTTTCAACTTATATTTAATTAAATAGACTGCAAAGACCAGATATTTAATATTCGAACTGAGAAACTTGTTTTTTTTGCAAATAATAATTAACTTATAATTTAATGGCAGCAACACATTGCAAAAAAGTTGTCACAAGGGCATTTTACCACTGTGTTACATGGCCTTTTAACAACACGCAGTAAAGGTTTGGGAACTGAGGAGACCAATTTTTTAAGCTTTTCGGGTGGAATTATTTCCCATTCTTGCTTGATGTACAGTTTAAGTTGTTCAACAGTCCAGGAACTCTGTTGTGATATTTCAGGCTTCATAATACGCCACACATTTTCAATGGGAGACAGGTCTGGACTACAGGCAGGCCAGTCTAGTACCCGCACTCTTTTACTATGAAGCCACGCTGTTGTAATACGTGGCTTGGCACTGTCTTGCTGAAATAAACAGGGGCGTCCATGATAAAGACCTTGCTTGGATGGCAACATATGTTGCTCCAAAACCTGTATGTACCTTTCAGCATTAATAATGCCTTCACAGATGTGTAAGTTACCCATGCCTTGGGCACTAATACACCCCCATACCATCACAGATGCTGGCTTTTGAACTTTGCGCCTATAACAATCCAGATGGTTCTTTCCCTCTTTGTTCAGGAGAACACGATGTCCACAGTTTCCAAAAACTATTTGAAATATGAACAGAACACTTTTCCACTTTGCATCAGTCCATCTTAGATGAGTTTGGGCCCAGTGAAGCCAGCGGCGTTTCGAGTGTTGTGGATAAATGCATTTCGCTTTGCGTAGTAGAGTTTTAACTTGCACTTACAGATGTAGCGACCAACTGTAGTTACTGACAGTGGTTTTCTGAAGTGTTCCTGAGCCCATGTGGTGATACCCTTTACACACCAATGTCGCTTTTTGATGCAGTACCACCTGAGAGATCGAAGGTCACAGGCATTCAATGTTACAGGCAGTGATTTGCAGCATCTGGTTTCTCTCGATGTGGAGGAGCAACGGCTTTACTTTGAGCTCCTCCCAGATGCCAGGCCTTGTCACCCTATCTCAATCAATCAGTTTATTTATATATCCCTAAATCACAAATGTCTCAAAGGACTGTACAAACCATTACGACTACGACAGCCTCGGAAGAACCCACAAAAGGGCAAGGAAAACTCACACTCAGTGGGCAGGGAGAATTCACATCCAGTGGGATGCCAGTGACAATGCTGACTATGAGAAACCTTGGAGAGGACCTCAGAAGTGGGCAAACACGCTTCCAACTGACTACAGTCCGGCGTGTTGGTCAGCTTTAGGGGCATGTAGAGTTGGGTGTCATCAGCATAACAGTGAAAGCTAACACCGTATTTGCGTATGACGTCACCCAGCGGCAGCATGTAGATGCTGAAGAGTGCAGGGCCAAGGACCGAACCCTGGGGAACTCCACACGTTACCTTAACATAGTCCGAGGTCATACTGTTATGGGAGACGCACTGCACCCTGTCAGTAAGATAAGAGTTAAACCAAGACAGGGCTAAGTCTGACATACCAATTCGTGTTTTGATACGCTCTAATAAAATATTATGATCGACGGTATCAAAAGCAGCGCTATGATCGAGGAGGAGCAACATTGATGACACATCAGAATGCATCGTTAGCAATAGATCATTAGTCATTTTTGCGAGGGCTGTCTCAGTAGAGTGATTTGCCCTGAAACCGGATTGAAAAGTTTCACATAGATTGTTAAACGCTAAGTGTTCATTTAGCTGCTCTGCAACAATTTTTTTGAGGATTTTCGAAATAAAGGGAAGGTGAGAAACCGGTCGGTAGTTTACCATGAGGTCAGGATCGAGGTTAGGTCTTTTAAGGAGAGGATGAATAACCGCTTTTTTGAATGCTAGGGGAACAGTGCCCAAGGAAAGTGATAAGTTTATAATATTTAGCACTGATGGACCTAATAGTACAAAAAGCTCCTTCATAAGTTTCCCAGGAAGTGGGTCAAGTAAACATGTTGTTTGTTTTATTCCATTTACACGTTGTAACAATTCTTCTAATGTTATTTCATCAAAACGAGAGAAACTATTTTGGATATTTGCAGTATCCGCCGTATATACAGTCGTCCATCCATCCATCCATTTTCTACCGCTTATTCCCTTTCGGGGTCGCGGGGGGCGCTGGCGCCTATCTCTGCTACAATCGGGCGGAAGGCAGGGTACACTCTGGACAAGTCGCCACCTCATCGCAGGGCCAACACAGATAGACAGACAACATTCACACTCACATTTACACACTAGGGCCAATTTACTGTTGCCAATCAAATATCTGTGTTAATATAACCCAGTAGTAGCAGAGACGCATTGTCTTTAATCTCCTTTCTAATAAGTTAAATTTTCTTATTAAAGAACTTCATAAAGTAATCTGCTGAATGCGCGGTGCTACTGGAAGCAGTCCCTTGTTGGGTTAGCGATGCTACTGTACTAAACAAAAATGTTGGATCGTTTTTATTAAGGCGGATGAGATTTGAGTAATAATTAGTTTTAGCTAAGTTAAGCATGCGTTTATAAGTTATTAAACTATCACTCCATGCTTGATGGTGCACCTCAAGTTTAGTCGTGCACCATTTGCGTTTCAGCTTTCTAAATAATCATTTCTGAGCTCTAGTTTCTTCAGTAAACCACGGCGTACGCCTTTTTGGAGCCTTTTTTAACTTAAGCGGTGCCATACTATCAATGGTTTCGCGCAGGGCATTGTTAAAGTTGTTAGTGAGGTTATCAATAGAGCCCACATACTTTGGGAATGGTGCAATTACCGAGGGCAGTAGGCCAGCAAGAGTCGTCGTTGTGGCAGCATTAATGTTGCGGCTGCTATAGCAGTTATTATAATTATTAGCTTGCCAAACATGAGTCTGAACTTCGAATTTTATAAGGTAATGATCGGACATTACTTTAGTATACGGGAGTATCATAACTTTGGAAGCACTAGGTCTATCGTATTACCGCTGCAATGCGTCGGTTCATTTATTATTTGTGTAAGACCACAGCTATCAATTATAGTCTGTAGCGCCACGCACGGTGGGTCCAATGGGGTATTCATATGGATATTAAAGTCCCTCATTATAATTATATTATCGGCGTGCGTCACTAGATCAGCAACAAACTCTGAGAATTCACTGATAAAGTCCAAATAGGACCCTTGGGGGCGGTAGATAACAGCCAGGCACAGAGGCAGCGGTGTGGCAGACTTCATAGAAAGCACCTCAAATGATTTATATTTATTATTTAAGTTAGGACTAAAGTTAAAGTTTTCGTTGTACATTAGTGCGACCCCCCCTCCCCTTTTAAGGGAACGGGCAATATGCTCATTCGTATAGTTAGGAAGAGATGCCTCATTTATCGCAAAAAAGTCGTCTGGTTTAAGCCAGGTTTCGCTAAGACCGATGACGTTAAGGTTGTTGTCTCTAATGACCTCATTAACTAATAACGTTTTGGGAGACAAAGATCTGATGTTTAGAAAGCCCATATTATAGGTAGTGGGCTGTTTTAAGGAGTTGTTGATCAAATTATCCGTAGTAGCAATATTAATAATGTTGCGTTTATTATGCACAGTGCACTTAAAATAATTACGACCATATCTGGGAATTGATATGACGGGAATTTTCAGATTGTCTACTTGGTGCTGCGATAAACTGAACGCATCATAATTTGCCACCTCAGTAGAACGCATGTCTAACTCTGATGTAGTCATAGTCGTAGCAGAAAAACCATTATGTGAGTTGTGTATTATTCTAAGAAAATTGCTATGTGTACAGGGATTATCCAGCCTGGCGCTGGCTAGTTCTAACTTAACTGACTCCATACCCAGGCTAGCAGGCTCTGTAATTGCCCGTGACCGGGCTTGCTCTAGTGCAGTTAGTCAAATGTGGCTCAATGCGAAATCTATGTTCCGAGACAAGAGGATAGCACCTTCCTGGTTAGGGTGAAGGCCGTCTCTCCTCAGCAAGCCAGGTTTGCCCCAGAAAGAGGGCCAATTATCAATAAACGTAAAACCCTGTTGTCTACAGAAGCTATCCAGCCACTTGTTAAGAGAGACTAATCTGCTATATCTCTCATCATTGCCTCTCCCAGGCAGGGGGCCAGAGACAATTACTCGATGCCTGGACATCTTTCTAGCGAGATTACAAGCCCTGGCTATGTTTCTCTTTGTAATCTCTGATTGTCTCATCCTAACGTCATTGGAGCCAACGTGTATTACTATATTCTGTCTCTAAGGGAGAGCCCTACCACCCGGCGGAAGAAGCCCATTTCGGCTGAGTGTACCCGTGAACTTTTCCTTTCGGTCATAACCCAAAGCTTATGACCGTAGGTGAGGATGGGAATGTAGATCCACCGGTAAATTCAGAGCTTTGCTTTCCGGCACAGCTTCTTCTTCACCACAATGGATCGATACAGCGTACTCATTACTGAAGACGCCGCACCGATCCACATGTCGCTCTCACGATCCATTCTACCCCCACTAGTGAACAAGACTCAAGTACTTGAACTCCTCCACTTGGGGCAGGGTCTCCTCCCCAACCCGGAGATGGCACTCCACCCTTTTCCGGGCGGAAAACATGGACTCGGACTTAGAGGTGCTGATTCTCATCCCAGTCGTTTCACACTCAGCTGTGAACCAATCCAGTGAGAGCTGAAGATCCTGGCCAGATGAATCCATCAGGATCATATCATCTGCAAAAAGCAGAGACCTAATCCTGCAGCCACCAAACTGGATCCCCTCAAAACCTTGACTGCGCCTAGAGAGTCTGTCCATTAAATTTATGAACAGAATCGGTGACAAAGGGCAGCCTTGGCACAGTCCAACCCTCACTGGAAACTTGTCCGACATACTGCCGGCAATGCGGACCGAGCTCTGACACTGATCATACAGGGAGCGGACCGCCACAATCAGACAGTCCGGTACCCCATACTCTCTGAGCACTCTTAGCCGGGGGACAACAAGAATTGCTACCCCCGCCCGTTGCGTCTCACTGCGTACAACGCCAGTGTGGAAAAGAGTCCAGCCCCTCTCGAGAGAACTGGTACCAGAGCCCTTGCTGTGCGTCGAAGTCAGTCTAAATATATCCAGCCGGAACTTCTCCACCTTGCACACTAGCTCAGGCTCCTTCCTCCCCAGCGAGGTGACATTCCACATCGCAAGAGCTAGCTTATGTAACCAAGGATCAGACCGCCAAGTGCCCTGCCTTCGGCTGCCGCCCAGCTCACGTCATAACCAACCTCTATGGCCCCTCCCATGATTGGTTAGCCCATTGGAGGGGGGACCCACGTTGCCTCTTTGGGCTGTGCCCACCCGGGCCCATGGAGACAGGCCCGGCTCGCCATTGTGCCTCAACTCCGGGCCTGGCTCCAGAGGGGGGCTCTGGTGACCCGCGTCCTGGCAAGGGAAATCTGAGTCTCGGTTCTTGTATTTCCATAGAAGTCTTCGAGCTGCTCTTTGTCTGATCCCTCAGCTATGACCTGTTTGTCTTGGGAGACCCTAACAGGGGGCATAGAAGCCCCTGGACAACATAGCTCCAAGGATCATTGGGACACGCAAACTTCTACCATGATAAGGTGGCAGCTCAGAGTGGAGTATTATAGACCTTAGATGGTGAAATCCCTAAATTCCTTACAATAGGTTGTTGACAAATGTTGTTCTTAAACTGTTGGACAATTTGCTCACGTATTTGTTCACAAAGTGGTGACACTGGCCCCATCCATGTTTATGAATGACTGAACATTTCATGGAAGCTGCTTTTATACCTAATCATAGCATCCACCTGTTCCCAATTAGCCTGTTCACCTGTGGGATGTTCCAAACAAGTGTTTGATGAGCATTTCTCAGTTTTCTCAGTCTTCTTTGCCCCTTATGCCAGCTTTTTTCAAACATGTTGCAGGCATCAAATTCCTAATGAGCTAATATTTGCAAAAAATTACAAAGTTTTCCAGTTCGAACATTAAATAGTTTGTCTTTGCAGTCTATAAGTTGAATATAAGTTGAAAAGGATTTACAAATCATTGTATTGTGTTTTTATTTACCATTTACACAATGTGCCAATTTCACTGGTTTTGGGTTTTGTTTATTAATTGTTTAATACGGTGTCAAGGATCACGTCAATTGTTGTCTAGTCTTTGCTAATGAACTCAGTTTGTGTCAGCAGTGTCACTTTGGCCAAGATCCTGCCACCATGTTTATCTTTTTTTCCCCCTTTTTTTAATTTAGATAATAGTGACTTAATAGCGTGTATGGTGGTCAGCAAAGATGGCGGCCAGGCTCAAAGGTTCCTCGCTGTGGACATCTACCAGATGAGTCTGGTGGAGCCGGAAACCAAACGCCTCGGGTGGGGTGTCGTCAAGTTTGCAGGCCTGTTGCAGGTAGGAAGAACAGTCATGTACCATTGCTTGCATTTAGGGATGTAACTACAAACGCTACAATGATGTAGCGCAGTAAAACTTCTCATGGTTAATATTGCCATTTTAGAGCAAAATTATCATAAAACTGTAATTGATGACACTTTGATGAAGTCATACACCAGTGACACTGCTCATTTACGGGAGAAATAAACTAGCGCTAGCTAGCTTAAATGCTAACATGTAAACAAGGGATATTAACGTATTTTTCCATTAAAAAACGCAATTCACCAATCTAAACTTCTATAAACACATTACTGTCTGAGCAATTAAAATATTAAATTGTTTACATTAAACCTACAAGCTGTGCTCTTTTAGACAGAGAGATGGATCCATACTCGAAGCATAATGAAAACAGGAAGGGAATTTACGTTATTTCATTATCATTAAAAAAAAAATGTTACACTGATTTCTTTATACACGGATTTTTTTACACTGATGTTGTTATACACTGATTCTTTTCAATTAAATTGTCAGCATTATTTGAAGTGAAAGAAATTCAGTTCACAAAATTCAAACGCGAAAAATACAGTTACACAAATTCAGTGTCAAAAAAAGCCTTTGGTGATCAAGAGACAAATGAGCCTCCATAGCGATGCTTTCTCTTTCACTCTCACTTTGAATCTTTTTTTATGACCTTATATTGAACTCCTTTATCTCCCCTCCCCCTCGCCCCACCAGGACATGCAGGTGTCTGGCGTGGAAGACGACAGCAGAGCGTTGAACATCGTGATCCACAAGCCCAGCTCCAACCCTCACGCCAAGCCGCTTCCCATCCTGCAGGCCAACTTCATCTTCGCCGACCACATCCGCTGCATCATCGCCAAGCAGAGGCTGGCAAAAGGTCGCATCCAGGCCAGACGCATGAAAATGCAGAGGATCGCAGGTGAGGACGCACGGCGGTCACGGGGTGTGGCGCACCAAAAGTAAAAAGACACTTGATGACTTACTGCAAATGAAGGCAGGTCCAACTGTCCAAGCAGTAGCAGTGATATTGCAAATTATGCTGGAAATAGTCCAGTTGTTGTAATTACCGACACTACTTTCTCGATTATTTTAATTGATCATGAATATATTTAGAATCAAATAGATTTTTCTACACAATGTAACAACATTAACAAAATAATACAACAATCTATTACTTATTTTTTTGGTTGAGAAAATAGTGCAAAATAACCGTCCATCCATTTCTACCGCTTGTCCCTCTTAACCTAAAGCAGAGTTGTCAAACATGCGGCCTGCAGGCATGATCAGGCCCACCAACAGGTTCAATCCGGCCTGCGAGATGAGTTTGCTAAGTTTAAAATAGAGCTGAATTCCTAAATGCGTCCACTGGGTGTGCTACAGCAATTGTTAGGCAAACAAATAGTTTATACCAAGCAAGAGGTTCACGGTAAAGTGGGGCTGCGACTCCTCCCACTTGACCCGCTGTAAAATAAATAATTGGTAACACTGCACATTGAGATAAAAAACTAGTGAAGTTGGCACATTTAGTAAATGGTAAATAAAAACAGAATACAAAGATTTGCAAATCCTTTTCTACTTGTATTCAATTTAATAGACTGCAAAGACAAGATATGTAACGTTCGAACTGGAAAATTTTATATTTTGCAAAAAAATAGCTTATTTGGAATTTGATGCCTGCAACATGTTTCCAAAAAGTTGGCACAAGTGTCAAAAAAGACTGAGAAAGTTGAGGAATGCTCATCAAACACTTATTTGGAACATCCTACAGGTGAACAAGCTAATTGGCAACAGGTAAATGCCACAAAGGGGTATAAAAGCCGCTTCCATGAAATGCTCAGTCATTCACAAACAAGATGGGGTGAGGGTCACCACTTTGTGAACAAATGCATAAGCAAATTGTCCAACAGTTTAAGAACTACATTTCCAAACGACCTATTGCAAGGTGCCGAAAGATTCACAGTCCTACTAAACACAGTGATGGTGCAGACACGAGAATCAGAGCACAACAAACATGTTTGGCAACACAAAGAGCAACTTTGTGTAAGCAAGCAGAAGTGTCTCTTTACCCTCTTAGGGAACACATCAATGTCAAAATATAATTTTTTGTTACATTTAATTTTACATTTACAAGGGCTTAAAGGGGTCCTGTTGTACAAAACCAACTGTTATTACTTATTGGCAGCTGTTGGGGTATTTGGGATCCTCATAAGTCCTGCAAATGTCAAATCCAACCACAGAGGCATGCCTTCTTCTAAACTCCAAGCGAAACATGCGGGAATGATTAAGTCAGTGCTCTAAATGCTTGTGTGTGATTGGCCGAGCTTCAGCCCACATGACACCAATGAGGACCGGCTGCATGGAAAGTGGAAATCCAACTGTTTTTTTGTTTTTTTTCCTTCGCTCATGCTTATTTTTCCCCCTTCAGCACTGTTGGACCTGCCCGTCCAGCCAAGTACCACAGAGGTCCTGGGTTTCGCCCAGACAGCCAACGCCTCGCCCAGCGCGCTCCCTTTCCGCTTTTACGAGCAGTCCAGGCGAGCGCCAAATGATCCCACAGCCGGCCGGGCCGTCTTCGCCTCTGTGGACAAAGTCCCAGGTGAGTTGTGGCCGAAACATCCTGTGTTTTTCATGGTGTGTTCACTTAAACGTGCCTCCTGCCCCAGGCTTCGCTGTAGCGCACTGCGTGTCGCAGCACAGCCCGTCTCCTCTGTCCTCGCCGTCCACGCCCACCAGCGGGAGCGGGAGCACAGGAAGATGTGACTCTGTCACCGCCAGCTCCATTTCAGCTCAGAGCCCCACAGGTACACACCAAGCAAGTTCTTATATCTGGGACTAAACACTAAAATAGTACATCATTATTTACGGCACAATCAATTAAATACATCAATTCATCTTTGAATAATTTCTTAATTGTGTCATTAATATATTATAATTTGAATTAAGTGCATGAATGTGTTATTAAAAGTCTTTAATATTTTTAATGTAAAATGTATTTAATATTTCTCATGAATATTGTACGTATTTAATTATTTAATAATTGATTTTGTCATTTACTAAATGTTTTCATGATTTAATTAATTGTTTATTTAATTTCACGAAAATATGAATTTATTTTCTCCGTCAAAGTTGTTCAAGTCAATGATTGCTTTGGATCTCTGTAGGTGGAAGTGCTGAGTAACCAGTCAGGTGTTAGGACCCGCCCACTGACTGACTTTGACGGGGGGGAAAAAAGTTAATTCATGAAGCGCTGACAAAACATGTTCATGAAATGATTAAATAAATCATGAAATAACTATTCTAATTCTGAAATAATAAATACGAATTAAAAATCAAATAAGGATTAAATAAGCTCTGCTTCCTCCTACTTCTTTTCAGACGTGCTGTAATGAAACAATTGGAATGGTGTGATGCAAAAAACTGCTAGCACAAGGCGTTCTACTCATGTGAGACAAGAAGATGCCTCGTTCTCTTTTCTGTGCCTTCTAAATAGTAAAAACCTGCTAGCACAAGGCGTCCTAGTCATGTGAGACAAGAACACACGCGTATTTCCATTGTTTGTGCCTTCTAAATAGTAAAAAACTGCTAACACAAGGCGTCTTACTCATGTGAGACAAGAACACACGTGTCTTTCCCTTTTCTGGGCCTTCTAAACAGTAAAAAACTGCTAGCATGAGGCAGTTGACAACACAGGTAATTGGGATTCTTCTACTCTGCCTATAATACCCTCTTTAGAAAAAAAAAAACTCCAGCAACACTCCATTTACCTGCATATTAATAACCAAGGTATTGCGACAAAAAGACATAAAACATAAAAAAAACAAATTTGCAAATATATAAAAACTTTGTATGGATAGGTCTGAGGCTGTTGAAAAATGTGAAGTGTTTAATCTAATATATAATAATGCATCAAAACCCGGGTTATGAAATATTATAATATCGTCTAAAATATTCCACTTTGCAACCCAGTTTTGGAAATATTACATATTTTGTGCTTTTCTCATAATAAAAATTGTTGTTGTTTTTTTGTTTGTTTTACAAAAAGAGCATAAAACAAAGACATGAAAAATACTAAATGCCTAAAATCTATGGATAAAACATTTAAAGTTGAAGAATAACTCATATGTAACACTTTTATGAGTTTGTCTATATAGTGTGAGTTTATGAGAATAAACCACCGTTGTTCCAAAAATAATGCATCAAAACCAATGTGATTATGAATTATTGACATTAAGGCTGTAAAAACAAAACATTACAGATATATAAAAAGTAAATATGTATAGATAGGTCTAAAAAATGTAGAGCATTGAAAGTAAAAAAAAAAAAAGAAAGAAAATATGACTTATTTGTCACACTTTTTAAAGTGTTACAAAATTTGACCTTTCCTCATTTTGTTCCTGCAGATGACGGCAACTTTTTGGAGCACACCCCTCCCCCGTCATCGTGCGGAGAAGGAGGAGAGGGGGCCTCCTCCGCCCAGGGCCCGGCCCTGGCTCCCAGCCTCACCCCGGCCTCCCAGCCCACCATCTCGCTCCTCACGGACGGCGGCGCCGACACCTTGAGCGTGGACTCGCTGACCCTGCTGCCCCCTGCGGACCTGCACCCCTGTGCCGTCCACCAGCCCGCCGCCCTCCCGTTCCTCCAAAGACTAGATGAGGCGAGCGATGAGGAAGACAAAGGGAGAGCGAGGAGAGAGGAGGAAACAGAAGATATACACTTTTCAGGTGAGCACGTCTTTGTGGGGACCGGCTCACCTGCTACGCAGGAAGAAAAAACTGTCCATGAGACAGAAGATGCAGACTCAGCAGATTCTCCTGAATTGGACTAACAACATACACACACATACACACATGCACACACAGGTCGGGGGTGACGTGTGTTTACCAGAAGACATGACAGAAAGCACACAGACTTCATCGTCATGCAGGACACTTTTTAGCCGCGTCCAACCAGCAGCCTTTTTTTTTTTTAACTGGCCAGATGTGATGTTTTAAAAGATCTATTTTTATGTCTTACGTTCATTACGCCACTTATGCTGTCGCTTACTACTGTGCTAAACACGTACACACACACAACCCACACACACACACACTGTCAGCTGCACAAGACTTTTCTGCACTAGTAGCATGTGTGTGTGTGTGTGTGTGGTGATGTAGAATGTAGGCATGGATGTATGAATGTATGCATTACAAAATACAACTTAAGCTGCACTACATGATTGGTCCACACATGCGCAAAGGCTATGTCACTTCCTATCAAACATGTCATTTCCTGTCAAACATGTCACTTCCTGTCATCTTATTTTATCATCACAATATGTTGGTGCTCAATCATGCACACTGTCACTGTTACCATGCTTTTCTTTTTTAGTCATCTTTATTTCAAATCCAATCCAAACTGGATTCTTTTAACACTTTTCATACACGAAAAAGTTGCAACGCAGGGTGTTCTAAATCAGTTTAAAAATGGAACTCAACACAAACAACACCATTGGCACCAACAAGACACAGCATGGCACTGAGGATTGAGGAAAACAACTTTTCAGGCGGCCACACTGATAAAATACCCTTGAAGTGAATGTTGTCAGAAAAAATAATATATATGTGTATATATTAATATTTTTTTAAAAATTATAGCAATAAATTTAATTTAAAAAAAGGGGAAAAAATCGACAACTTAAAAAGAGTATCATATGTCAGGTAAAAAACAGGCATGACTAGCAAAAAGACTTAGCAATAAATTAGACAAAAAGTATAATGAAAAAATAGGCTTGACTAGCAAAAAGAATTAGTAATAAAAATTAGACAAATAAGTATAATGTAAAATATACAAATAAATATATTAATAAAAACAGAATAGCCAAAATAATAGCAATACATTCAATTAAAAAATAACAGGGGAAAATATTAAGAACCTATAGAGTGTAAAATGTCACGTAAAAAAAACAGGCTTAATTAGCAAAAATATTAGTAAGATATTAAACAAAAAATAACAAAAAAAGCAGTAACCTAAAAAGAATATAAAACTTCAAGTAAAAAACAGGTTTAAAAAACTGAAATTACTAGCAATAAATTAAACAAAAAGATTATAAGTCAAAATGTAAAAATAATATTTATAAAATTAATCATTACAACAGAATATCTGAAATAATAGCAATAAATTGAACCAAAAATAAAAAATCAGTAACCCAAAAAAGAATTTAAAACCTCAAGTAAAAAACCGGTTTAAAAAACTATATTACTAGCAATAAATTTAACAAAAATATTATAATTAAAAATGTGTAAATAATAATTTAATAATTTAAAAAGAATAGCAAAAATAATAGCAATAAATACACTTAAAAAAAATCAACAACCTAAAAAACAAGAGTATAAAATGTTACATACAAAACAGAATTACATGAATAACAAACATAATGGCAATAAATAAAACAAAACAAACATTTTCAAATGTATATTAAAAAATAAATATCAATAATAAAAACATGGAATAGCAAAAATAGTAGCAATAAATTAAATGGAAAAAATGTCAAATCTATACAGCAGGGGTCTCAAACTCAATTTACCTGGGGGCCACTGGATGCAGAATCTGGGTGAGGCTGGGCTGCAGGAAAAGATTTCTTTAAAAAATCTAACATGCACTTTTTAATGAATTCACCTTCTATGAATGGTTTTCCCGCCCTAGCAACATACTAGCCAATCCTCACGATTTTTCCGGGAGACTCCTGAATTTTAGTGCACCTCCCGTCAATCTACCGGTGCAACCATTCTCCCGTATTTTTTCCAATTTTCACCCGGCCGACATTATTAAGGGCTGACGTGACTGCACTGCCTTTAACGTCCTCTACAACAGTGGTTCTCAACCTTTTTTCAGTGATGTACCCCCTGTTAACATTTTTTTAATTCAAGTACCCCCTAATCAGAGCAAAGTATTTTTGGTTGAAAAAAAGAGATAATGCAGTAAAATACAGCACTATGTCATCAGTTTCTGATTTATTAAATTGTATAACAGTGTAAAATATTGCTCATTTGTGGTGGTCTTTCTTGAACTATTTGGAAAAAAAGATATAAAAAAAAACAACTTGTTGAAAAATAAACAAGTGATTTAATTATAAAAAAAGGTTTCCACACGTAGAAGTAATCATCAACTTAAAGTGCCCTCTTTGGAGATTGTAATAAAGATCCGTCTGGATTCATCAACTTAATTCTAAACACTTCTTCACAAGAAAAGAAATCTTTAACATCAGTATTTATGGAACATGTCCACAAAAAGTCTAGCTGTCAACACTGAATATCACATTGTTGCATCTCTTTTCACAGTTTATGAACTTACATTTATACGTCATTGAAGTATTTTTCATTGAACATATATTACAAGGATTTATGGATTACTGTAATTTCGTAGAATGTTTTTATTAAATCTCGCTTGTCCTTTGGTATACCTTCTGGTATCTCCAGGGGTCCGCGCACCCCTAAAGGAAGACTGCTGCCCCACTATATGTAATCGCACACGCTTTTACATCATACAACCGATGTGCCGGCTCCGTAACATGTTATGTGAGACTTGTGCACGACGACGTCGGTGGCTGCAAGACGTACTTACTCAACAGCCATACACGTCACACTAAGGGTGGCCGTAAAAAAACTTTTAACACTGTTACAAATATGTGCCACACTGTGAACCCACACCAAACAAGAATGACAAACCCTTTTTGGGAGAATTTCCGCACACTAACACAACTTAAACACAAGAGAAAAAATACCCTGAACACCTTGCAGGGCTACAATATACAACACCTCAACCGACGGAAGTAGGGAGGGTGGGGGTGGGGGGTTTGTGGTAGCAGGGGTGTGTATATTGTAGCCCGGAAGTGTTAGGTCTGCATGGGATTCTGGGTAATTGTTCTGGTGTGTTTATGTTGTGTTACGATGCGGATGTTCTCCCAAAATGTGTTTGTCATTCTTGTTTGGTGTGGGTTCACAGTCTGGCACATATTTGTAACAGTGTTAAAAGTTTTTTTACGGCCACCCTTAGTGTGACGTGTGTAGCGGTTGATCAAATACATCTTGCAATAACACACGTGCAACTCACATGGCCAGATGCAACATACAATTGGGCTTGCACGCTGTCAGTTCAGGATGTAGGGGGCGCCAATAGCAGTGCCATTATGGCACTCCCTGAATATTGTTGATCTGATATAAGTCAACAGGGGCTTTGAGAAAGTTGCCGCCCTGAAATTCAGGGGTCTCCCGGGAAAATTGGGGACGTGGACAAGTATGACGCTGTCAAGCGGCGGTCTTATTAAACTCGCGGGCCGCACCAACATTGAATTGTCATATCAAAGCGCGGGCCGCATAATAACATCTCGTGGGCCACAATTGGCCCGTGGGCGGCATGTTTGAGACCCCTGCTATAGAGTATAAAATGGTAAGTAAAAAACTGGCTTAAGAATGTGTGCCTTTAAAATGTTTTAATATACATATGTATATTACCAAATAGTAGCCCGGGCGTTTAGTCCACAAAATCATTTTTGGAGACGGGCGTTTAAAAGAAGCAGGCGGTTATTTGCACAAGGCTTTTATTTATTTTTGCACCAGCCTGCACCAGGCCATTATTTGGTTACAATGGTTACTGTCCAGTATTTTTTTTTTCGTATAAAAAACTTTAAATGTACAAGTTATTGTAAACATACAGACAAAAAAACAAGACTATCAAAAGACAAGAGCTCAACAAGGCCTCAACATGGCAGTAGTGCAACAATTGTCAAATAGAATACCAAAACTGAAAATAAATAAAGTTTTTAAATGAAGCAGCCTACCGGGAAAGATAAAATTATAGTACCAAATACTCAAGTATAAAACCCACCATCAAAACAGAACAGTAATAGTGTCACTTAAATAAAATAAAGGCTACAGTATTCCAAGTTTTAAATAAAGCAGCATACAGGAAAAATAAAATTATGGTACCAAGTACTCTATAAAACCATCAAAACAATAATACTGCGGCAAACACAACCCCAAATGCAACTCAAACCCACTCATCATCCTCCTCCTCCTCCCCCCCTTCTTCCTCCTCCTTTTTCCTCCCCCTCCTCTCCCTCACCCCCCTTATCATCATCTTCCTCTTCAATCACAAGTTCATTGAGGAACTGCTGTTCCTCATCACTCTCCTCCTCTTCCTGAACCACAGCAGCACCCTGCTGTGTAACCCTCAACAGCATCTCTCTGCCTGCCTGACATGGCTGTCCCTCCTTGAGGCAGTAAATGAGCTGGTCCTCACTCCCATCAGCTGCCACCGTCAGCCCACACACCTTGTAGGATACCAGAAAGCAACAATCAGCTATGGCTACTGTTTGCAGCACACACACACATACTCACAGCCAGCCAGCCTACCTTGGATGAGTTGATCAGAGTGTCCGGATCCAGCGCATCCCAGGCTCCCAGGACCCAGTCGACCAGGAGGCGGCAGGAAGGGGTTCTCAGGTTCCCTGACTTGGTGTAGGTCTTGTCTTTATCACCAGCCATCCAGTTATCATAGTAGTCACGGAGCTGCGCTTTGAAAGGGCCATTTCACACAACATCGGGGGCCTGCAGGTACTTTGCGCAACCTCCAGGTATAACAGCCATTGTAAGGTTGTAGCCCCTTTTGAGCTCTGCCTTCGTGGCCTCGCTGACATGGCATCGGTACGAGTCCCATGCAAGTAGCCTCGGTCCGAAGTGAAATTTCCCCATTGCCCTCTGGAGCCAATCCTTTGTCAGGTCATCATTAAACCAGCCATTCTTGGAGGAAGCTATGATCACTCCGGGGATGCTCTGCATATCCTTTACATCACGGACAGCAGCTTTAAACACAATGTAAGGCTTCAGCTTTGTCCCATCTGCTTTGGCTGCAAGAGCCACCGTGATGCGTGCCTTCTCGTAGCCGGTGGTTTTGAGGCAAATGGAGCGGGCGCCCCTCTCATTGACCGTACTAAAACCAACCATGTCAAACCAGACAGCTGTTTCATCCATGGCGATGATATTCTTGGCCTGGATTTTCTTGGCCTCTATCTGTTAAGTAGAGAAAACGAGGAAGTTGACAATCTTCTCGACAGGAGCGTCCTTCTGTGCAACAGTTCTCCTGAGGGTAAAGTTTTTCCGACGCAGGAATCGATTAAGCCAGCCACTCGTTGCACCAAACACAACCCCGGTGTCTCTCGTTTCACTCGTGGTGGCATACAACTCCTTGGCCTTAATGCGGATCATTTTGCGGGACACACGGTGGTTCAGTCCACGACCGTGATGTATCCACTGACACAAATTAGCATCAAGCTCGTTTCTCACTTTCTTCCTACCTCCGCCAGATAAGCGAGCCCGTTTTCCATCTATTGCCGACTGAGATAGTAGTTCTCCCTTTTTTTGTTTTTATTCGCGTACACGTTTTGGGTCAACGTTAAACTGCTTGGCCGCTGCCAAACCAGAATTCTGCTCTGCATACTTCTAATAGGACATGGGCAGTCATTTGCCCAAGGGCGTTTACTTGGTAATATATATATATATATATATATATATATATATATATATATATATATATATATATATATATATATATATATATTAGGGGTGTGGGAAAAAATCGATTCTCATTTTTTAAAAATGTATTTTTTTATTTTATTTTAATTTTTTTTATTTAATCAATCCAACAAAACAATACACAGTAATACCATAACAATGCAATCCAATTTTCAAAACCAAACCTGACCCAGCAACACTCAGAACTGCAATAAACAGAGCAATTGAGAGAAGACACAAACACGACACAGAACAAACCAAAAGTAGTGAAACAAAAATTAATATTATCAACAACAGTATCAATATTAGTTATAATTTCAGCATAGCAGTGATTAAAAATCCCTCATTGACATTATCATTAGACATTTATAAAAATAAAAAAAAGAATAATAGTGTCACAGTGGCTTAAACTTGCATCGCATGTCATAAGCTTGACAACACACTGTGTCCAATATTTTCACAAAGATAAAATAAGTCATATTTTTGGTTCGTTTTATAGTCAAAACAAATTTACATGATTGCAATCAGTTGATAAAACATTGTCCTTTACAATTATAAAAGCTTTTTACAAAAATCTACTACTCTGCTTGCATGTCAGCAGACTGGGGTAGATCCTGCTGAAATCCTATGTATTGAATGAATAGAGAATCCTTTTAAATCGGGAAAAAAACGTTTTTGAATCGGGAATCGTGTTGAATTGAAAAAAAAAAAAGATTTGGAAACGAATCGTGACCCCAAGAATTGATATTGAATCAAATCGCTTGTTTCTATTGAGGGCCACAGTTCTGACTGCTTTCAGAGGGCCGTTTGTAACAGTGAATTATTATGATTTTTTTTAAATGTATAATCCCGATTGCCTCTTGCGCAATTTACAAATTTGACTATTAGATTGTTGGACAACTTGCTGTGAAATCATCGGTCAGGATGACAAGCAGATATTTCAGCATTTATTTTCATGTTTTACAAAAATAGAAATAATACTGTATATATTTGGTCTATGATCAGTTAAAAATAAAGTTTTAAAGGTAATCAATTTCATGCAGTAAATAAATTATCCTGTCAATATTGAAAGAAGGAATATATTTACAAGGAATAATGAAGTACTTTATTGGCGTACATTATTTTCATGTCGTCGGGGTCCACATAAATCGAAGTGGGGGGCCTGGACGCCTGTGATATCGAACATTAAATACCAAACAATATTTAATAATAAATGATCACCGTCACCATGGTGACAATTGACTGTCACTAACTGATTGTATAAAAACCCCAACGTGTCCGCTAACAAATGACAAAATAAGCAATGTTTTTTTGGGTTTTTTTTTTTTTACAAATAAATCAATTCAACATTAATGCCAATTGCAAACTTTGCACATGGACATTATTGTTTCAATGTACACAAAAAAGTATGATATAGTATCACAGCGTGTGACGTAAAATAGAATAGAAAGTACTTTATTGATCCCTGGGGGAAATTCAGCAAAAGCTAGTAGCAGAAGCTCTGCCGCGATCCTCGTGAGTCAAGGAAGTGACGTAGGCCGCCACTTGTGAAACAATCCATGAGTAGGAGTGGGAGTCTTTGGGCACCCAACCATTCCATTCGGAAACGATTATTGATTCAAACCGATATTCTATTCAAACCGATTCTTGCATTATATTTTTTGGTGTAGTAGGAGTGTGAGTCTTTGGACACCAAACCATTCGATTTGGAAATAATTCGTGATTCAAACCAATATTTGACTGAACCCGATTCTTGCATTTTATTTTTTAGTGTAGTAGGGGTGTGAGTCGTTGGACATCGAATAATTTGATTCAGAAACGATTGTTAATTCAAACCGATTCTCCATTCAAACCGTTTCTTGCATTGTAATTTTTAGTGTAGTAGCGGTGTGAGTCTTTGAGCACCGAACCATTCGATTCAGAGTCGATTCTAGATTCAAACCGATTCTTGCATTGTATTTTTGGGTTTAGTTGGAGTGTGAGTGTTTGGGCACCAAACGATTAATTTTAGAATTTATTCTCGATTCAAACCGATTCTTGCATTGTATTTTTTGGTGTAGTAGGGGCGGGATTTTTGAGCACTGAAACCATTGGATTCGGAATCGATTCTTGGTTCAAACTGATTATTGGATTGTGTTTATGGTGTAGTAATAATAATAATACACTTTTTCAAAACAGGTTACAGGTTAGAAAATCTCCTTCTAGTTGCATGGAGATGGTTTTAAAACATATTTTTAAAAACTGTTTTTTTTATTTCAGAAAAACAGTTGAATATGTTTTTTTAATCGATTATTGAAAATTATTAATCGATTCCGAATTGGGATGAATAGGAATCGCGATTCAGATGCAAATCTTTTTTTTTTTTTGCGCACCTCTACCGAGAAACAACGTCTTGGATCAAAATTATTGGATTTTGCGCCGAAAGGGACAAGCAGTAGAAAATGGATGGATGGACGAAAGTATGCACTACGAATACATGCACAAATTGTTATTGACAACCGATACATTTCACGATTGAATTAAAATACAGCAAATAATCCGACTCACTGGCTCACAAGTGACCACATAAGTGCGTGACGTCTCATTCATGCGATCGCTCCTCTTCCAAGTGAATAATGACAGCGGCCATCTTGAATTGATCCTCCTGATTAATGGCCGTTGACCTTTGGAGGCATTCAAACACACAGGTAGTTTTTTAATCACACGGACATCTTTGGTTTCACTTTCATCTGCTTGCTTCTCACGCGTTCAGCTTGCAGGCCTTTTCGGGCTAAAATCATGTGTGTGATGAGAATCATTTGTTGGAGTCAGACTGGAAGACACGCGAGCGAGCAGTCACGCCAGATTTGATGATTCAGTATTTCCTTCCTGCTGTGGAATGTGAACGACTGAGAGCATGGCCACATCAATCGATCGAGGTGCGTCTTTTCTCTTATTGGACGTCAGAGAGGAAGGTTCATTGGTGTCTCGCATTACAAAGGATTTTTTTCACACTGGATTGATGGAACTGATTTTTTTTTTATATTCAATTATGTGTTTAAATATGCAGTTTGTTCAAATACAGTGTTTCAAAAAGTCAGTGTAAGAAAAATTCAGTGTAAAAAAAAGTCAGTGTGTAAAAATACAAGTGTGTAAAAAAATCTGCCTTAAAATTCAGTTAAAAATTTCTGTGTAAAAAATTATTGGAAATGAATTTTTTGTTTGAATTTTGTGAACTGATTTTTTTTTTACATTAAATTATGCGTTTAAAAATTCAGTTTGTGAAAATAAAGTGTAAAAAAAATATTCAGCGCTAAAAAATTCAGCCTGTAAAATTCCCGGTGTAAAAAATTCCACCTAAAAATTAAGTAAAAAATTATTGGAACTGAATTTTTTGCGTTAGAATTTTGCAAACTTGATTTTTTTTTTAATGATTTTTGTTTATCAGTTTGTTAAAATACAGGGTTTCAAAAATTCAGTGAATGGAATTCAGTGTAAAAAATAATTGGAACTGAATTTTTCTGCCTTTAGAATTTTGGGAATTTTGGGAATTTTTAGCCTAAATTATACTGCGAAAAATTTTAGTCTAAAACATTATTGAAACTGAATTTTTTTTCATTAAAATTTTGTGAACTAACTGATTTTTTTTTACATTAAATTATGTGTTTAAACATTTTTAATTAATTAATCTTCTTAAAAGATTTATGTCCTGCACCCACCGCAACACCAAAAGGGACAAGCGGTAGAAAATGGATGGATGGATGGATGGATATTTATCCCGATTTTAAATCGATTCGGGATTTTATATATATATATATATATATATATATATATATATATATATATATATATATATATATATATATATATATATATATATATATATAAAACATACTGTAACTATTAGGGGTACATAAAAAATAGATTCACATCCAAATCACAATTCTTATTCATCCTGATTCTAAATCTATTCAGAATTCTTTAAATATATATAAATATATCACCTACCGCCTGAATGCAGCTGAGATAGGGTCCAGCACCTCCCGTGACCCCAAAAGGGACAAGCGGTAGAAAATGGATGGGTGGATGGATATATTAAAATATATATACATATGTATATTAAAAAATACAAACCCCGTTTCCATATGAGTTGGGATTTGCAAATCCTTTTAAACCCATATTCAGTTGAATACGCTACAAAGACAACATATTTGATGCTCAAACTGATAAACATTTTTTTTTTTTGCAAATAATCATTAACTTTAGAATTTGATGCCAGCAACACGTGACAAAGAATTTGGGAAAGGTGGCAATAAATTATGATAAAGTTGAGGAATGCTCATCAAACACTTATATGGAACATCCCACATGTGTGCAGGCTAATTGGGAACAGTTGGGTGCCATGATTGGGTATAAAAGCAGCTTCCATGAAATGCTAAGTAATTCACAAATAAAGGATGGGGTGAAGGTCACCACTTTGTAAGCAAATTGTCGAACAGTTTTAGAACAACATTTCTCAACAAGCTATTGCAAGGAATTTAGGGATTTTTCCATCTACGGTCCATAAAATCAACAAAAAGTTCAGAGGATCTGGAGAAATCACTGCATGAAAGCGATGATATTACAGATTTTTGATCCCTGCATCAAAAAAAACGACATCAGTATGTAAAGGATATCACCACATGGGCTCAGGAACACTTCATAAAACCACTGTCAGTAACTACAGTTGGACGCTACATCTGTAAGTGCAAGTTAAAACTCTACTATGCAAAGCCAAACCCATTTATCAACAATATCCTGAAACGCCACAGGCTTCTCTGGGCCTGAGATCATCTAAGATGGACTGATGCAAAGTGGAAAGGTGTTATGTGATCAGAGGAGTCCACATTTCAAATTATATTTGGAAACGGGGGACGTGGTGCCCTCCAGAACAAAGAGGAAAATAACCATTCGGATTGTTTTAGGCGCAAAGTTCAAAAGCCAGCCTCTGTGATGGTGTGGGGGTGTATTAGTGCCCAAGTCATGGGTAACTTACACATCTGTGAAGGCACCATTAATGCTGAAAGGTCCATACAGGTTTTGGAATAACATATGTTGTCATCCAAGCAACGTTATCATGGGCGCCCCTGCTTATTTCAGCAAGACAAGTGTTACAACACCGTGGCTTCGTAAAAAAAAGAGTGCAGGTACTTTCCTGGCCCGCCTGAAGTCCAGACCTATCTCCCATCGGAAATGTGTGGCGCATTATGAAGCGTAAAACACGACAGCAGAGACCCCGGACTGTTGAACAACTGAAGCTCTACATAAAACAAGAATGGGAAAGAATTCCACTTTCAAAGCTTCAACAATTAGTTTCCTCGGTTCCTAAACCTTTATAGAGTGTTGTTAAAAGAAAAGGTGATGTAACACAGTGGTGAACATGTCCTTTCCCAACTACTTTGGCACGTGTTGCTGCCATTCTAAGTTAATTATTATTTGCAAAATGAAATAAAGTTTGAGTTTGAACATCATATATGTTGTTTTTGTAGTGCATTCAATTGAATATGAGTTGAAAAGGATTTGCTAATCATTGTATTCCGTTTATATTTACATCTAACACAGTTTCCCAACTCATATGGAAACGGGGTTTGTATATTTATTTATTTTGTTAATCGATTTTTAAATTCTGAATCGATTTAGAAATGGAATAAATAAGAATTGTGTTCCGGATGTAAATCAATTTTTTTGTGCACCCCTAATATTTATGTCCTAGGTATTTTGACACCCACCAATTTTTTTTTTTTTTTTATGGAATTTTAGAAAATTATGGAATTATTTCAAAAGGGGATGAATAAAAAGGTTTTTTTGTGCACCCTTAATGTGTACTTACACATGACAAGTTGTTATTGATTGTCGTGTGCGTGTGCGTGTGCTTGTGTGTGTGCGCGCACGCTGTAAAGGCTTCTAGATTTTCGAAAGTGTAATTACCGATCATATCTTTGAAACAGAGGATAAATAAAAAGTTGCAATAAACGATTCTTGCTAACAACACTAAGACCAAACTGTTTACAAACAAAAGTACAAGAAGTACAAGATTGCGCCCCCCGTGGCGGACGTCTTTGCGTCGTCCTCCCGACAACATTTACGTTTTTATTTTTGTTTTAGTACTAATTTGCATCCTAAATGCAAAGTTTTTGCACGTAACAGTGAGATATAACAGAAAAGCACTTCTGGATATCAGGAAAGCTCAACCTGAGCTCACTTATAGCCTGACGGACTTCAACTTTCTGCTACGACAAGAGCCAGCTAACCACAAAACAACAAGAACAAGGCGGCAAAGCAAACGAGCGGGGCTACATGCTAGGCTAAAGGCTAGAGCTACTTGACCACCACTACTTAGCCTGCTGCTAGCTAACGTGCGCTCGCTCGACAACAAGCTGGATGAGCTGAGAACCAGGATTACATCCCAGCGTAAACTGAGAAAAAGCTGTGCTCTTATTTTCACGGAAACCTGGCTTTCGGACAGCATCCCATACTCTGCTATCCAGCTAGCAACGCACTCAGTCTACCGTGGAGACCGGACAAAGGCTTCAAGAAAGGCGAGAGGCGGCGGCGTCTGTGTTTACGTGAGTAACCGCTGGTGCACAGACGTACAAGTGGTTGAAAGACAGGTGGACTCCACAACAGCGCTGAAGCTGCTGCATGACGTCATCAGTAAACAAGAGACCGCGCACCCCGATGCTGCGTTCACGGTAGCATGGGATTTTAACCACCACAACCTAAAGAGTGTCCTCCCAAAATACCATCAATATGTGAACTTTCCTACAAGGGAAAAAATACTCTCTGGACCAAGTATACTGCAATGTGAGGGGAGCCTACAAGGCTGTACCCAGACCACACTTTGGACTATCTGATCACATCTCAGCTTTTCTATATCCAGCGTACAGACAGCGCCTCAAGCAAGCCCCCCAGGGAGAAAAACTGTACAAGTGTGGAATGCAGACACTGACCATTGCTTCAGGACTGCTTTGGGAGTACAGACTGGGACATGTTCAAAACTGCTGCTCAGAGGAATGACGGCACTGTGGACATAGAGGAATATGCTTCCAGTGTAACTGGCTACAACAGCACGTGTGAAAAACATTCTTCCCACAAAACAATACAAGATATACCCAAACCAAAAACCCTGGATTAACTGTGACGTTCAGTCCAAGCTACATGCCCGCTCCACTGCATTTGTGTCAGGCAATGCTGAGGACTACAAGAAGGCCAGATATGACCTGCGTAAATCCATCAGCGAGGCCAAGGGACAATACAGACAAAAGCTGGAGGGATTCTACTCCTCCACAGATTCCCGGCGCATGTTGCAAGGCCTGCAACACATCACAGACTACAAGCGGGGGAGCAGGGGCGTCACAAACAGCCAACGATCACTGCCAGATGAGCTGAATGAGTTCTACGCCCGCTTCGAGTTCCTCAACACCAACCAACAGAGAGGGGTTCTGACCACGGAGCGCACGCAGGACCCACCACTCACTGTGACAACAGCAGAGGTACGTACAGTTCTGAAGAGAACCAACCCACGGAAGGCAGCCGGCCCAGACAACATCCCTGGCCAGGCCCTCAGGGTGTGTTCATCAGAGCTGTCTTACGTACTTGCTGACACATACAACTTGTCACTAGCACAAGCTGTTGTGCCCACCTGCTTCAAGACCACCACCATCATGCCCCTGCTAAAGAAAAATACTGTGACCTGTCTGAATGACTATCGCCCTGTTGCACTCACCCCAATAGTGAGGAAGTGCTTCGAGAGGATAGTCATGTCACACATCAAGAAAACCATCCCAGACACTTTGGACCCTCTACAGTTTGCCTACCGGCAGAACCTGTCCACTGAGGATGCAGTCAACACCGTCATCCACACCACCCTCACCCACTTAGAAGGCAAGGACACCTATGCCAGGCTATTATTCATCGACTACACCTCTGCTTTTAACACGGTCATCCCACAAAAACTCACTGCTAAACTCCTCACTGTTGGTCTGACACCAACTCTCTGTGACTGGGTCCTGAACTTTCTCACGAACCGGCCCCAGTCAGTCAGAATCAGCAACCAGACATCAGGCACAAAGGTTCTAAGCATAGGGACCCCCCAAGGCTGCGTGCTGAGCCCCCTACTGTACACCCTCTTCACACACGACTGTGTGGCCTCCCAAAACAACACCAGTATCATCAAGTTTGCAGATGACATTACAGTCATCAGACTGATCACCGGGGGAGCTGAGGCAGCGTACAGAAGGGAGGTAGCGGAACTGGTGGCCTGGTATCAGGATAATAATCTCTCCTTGAACACAGACAAGACCAAGGAGATGATTATTGACCCACGGAGAAGGAGTGCACAGTACATACCTTTGTACATAGGGGGGGACAAAGGTGGACAGGGTGAAAACCTTTAAATTCCTCGGGACCCACATCAGCGAGGACCTCACCTGGGATCACAACACCCAACAAACAACAAAGAAAGCCCAGCAGCGACTTTACTTCCTAAGAAGGCTGAGAAAATTTGGTATGCCACCTAAAATTCTCAGCAACTTCTATACAAGTACGGTTGAGCGTGTCCTTACCAGCTCAATCATGGTCTGGTATGGAAACTGCACTGCTAAGGACAGGAAGGCACTCCAGCGAGTGATTAAAACTGCTCAGTACATATCAGGAGCAGCCTTCCCTCACTACAGGACATGTACTCTACCAGGGCCACCAGGAGAGCACACAACATCATAAAGGACAGTACACACCCCCAGCAGTCTCTTCAGCCTCCTACCATCAGGCAGACGATACAGGAGCCTGAAATCCAGGACTTCGAGACTGACAAACAGTTTCTACCCACAGGCCATCAGGCTTGTGAATGCTAACTTGTGAATGCTAGCTCCCCCGACCCCCCCATTTTTACTTTGTCTTTTTGAACAAAAAACAGGTACCTTGACCACCCCCGAACTGTGACCCATCACTGTAGACACTTTTCACCTTTGATCACTAAAGACACTTTAACTGCTGTTGTGACCCAAGGTCACCTCCATATTTATACTGTTGACTGTCAATCAGAATGTGCAATAATGTTATGTTACTTACTGTGCCTTGTATATACATTTTTATTTTTTATATTTGGCTAAGTACCGTGTGACTAGTTGAAAGGTGGACTAGCAAAGTAAGATTTTCATTGTACGGCACACTGTCTGTTTAACTGTGCATATGACAATAAACAATCTTGAATCTTGAAAAGAAGCAAACGTTTGTCGTCAGAATCACATGTTTTTACTGACCACATTGATTTATTTATGTTTACTAACTCCATTTACTCAGTTACTTTTACCCAAGTGATTCTTTGGGCAAGTTATACAATGGGCAAAAAAGTATTTAGTCAGCCACCGATTGTGCAAATTCTCCCACTAAAAATGATGACAGAGGTCTGTAATTTTCATCATAGGTACACTTCGACTGTGAGAGACAGAATGTAAAAAAAAAATACAGGAATGTTTATTGTAGAATTTTAAATAATTTATTTGTAAATTATGGTGGAAAATAAGTATTTGGTCACTTCAAACAAGGAAGATCTCTGGCTCTCACAGACCTGTAACTTCCTCTTTAAGAAGCTCTTCTGTCCTCCACTCGTTACCTGTATTAATGGAACCTGTTTGAACTTGTTATCTGTATAAAAGACACCTGTCCACAGCCTCAAACGGTCAGACTCCAAACTCCACTATGGCCAAGACCAAAGAGCTGTCAAAGGACACCAGGAAAATAATTGTAGACCTGCACCAGACTGGGAAAAGTGAATCTACAATAGGCAAGCAGCTTGGTGTGAAAAAATTAACTGTGGGAGCAATTATCAAAAAATGGAAGACATACAAGACCACTGATAATCTCCCTCGATCTGGGGTTCCACGCAAGTACTCATCCCGTGGGGTCAAAATGATCATGAGAACGGTGAGCAAAAATCCCAGAACCACACGGGGTACCTGGTGAATGACCTGCAGAGAGCTGGGACCAAAGTAACAAAGGTTACCATCAGTAACACACTACGCCGACAGGGAATCAAATCCTGCAGTGCCAGATGTGTCCCCCTGCTTAAGTGCATGTCCAGGCCCGTCTGAAGTTTGCCAGAGAGCACATGGATGATACAGCAGAGGATTGGGAGAATGTCATGTGGTCAGATGAAACCAAAATAGAACTTTTTGGTATAAACTCAACTTGTCGTGTTTGGAAGAAGAAGAATACTGAGTTGCATCCCAAGAACACCACACCTACTGTGAAGCATGGGGATGAAAACATCATGCTTTGGGCTGTTTTTCTGCTAAGGGGACAGGACTATTGATTCGTGTTAAGGAAAGAATGAATCGGGCCATGTATCGTGAGATTTTGAGCCAAAACCGCCTTCCATCAATGAGAGCTTAGAAGATGTAACGTGGCTGGGTCTTCCAGCATGAAAATGATCACAAACACACCGCCCGGGCAAGGAAGGAGTGGCTCCGTAAGAAGCATTTGAAAGTCCTGGAGTGGCCTAGCCAGTCTCCAGACCTCAACCCCATAGAAAATCTGTGTAGGGAGTTGAAAGTTTGTGTTGCTCGGCGACAGCCCCAAAACATCACTGCTCTCGAGAAGATCTGCATAGAGGAATGGGCCAAAATACCAGCTACTGTGTGTGCAAACCTGGTAAAGACCTATAGTAATAGTTTAACCTCTGTTATTGCCAACAGATGTTATATTACAAAGTATTGAGTTAAATTTTTGTTATTGACCAAATACTTATTTTCCACGATAATTTACAAATAAATTCTTTCAAATTCCTACAATGTGAATTCCTGGATTTTTTTTTCACATTCTGTCTCTCACAGTTGAAGTGTACCTATGATGAAAATTACAGACCTCTGTCATCATTTTAAGTGGGAGAACTTGCACAATCGGTGGCTGACTAAATACAAACCCCGTTTCCAGATAAGTTGGGAAATTGTGTTACATGTAAATATTAACGGAAAACAATGATTAGCAAATCTTTTTCAACCCATATTCAATTGAATGCACTACAAAGACAAGGTATTTGATGTTCAAACTAATAAACATTTTTTTTTTTTGCAAATAATAATCAAGTTAGAATTTCATGGCTGCAACATGTGCCAAAGTAGTTGGGAAAGGGCATGTTCACCACTGTGTTACATCACCTTTTCTTTTAACAACACTCAATAAACGTTTGGGAACTGAGAAAACTAATTGTTGAGGTTTTGAAAGTGGAATTCTTTCCCATTCTTGTTTTATGCAGAACTTCAGTTGTTCAACAGTCCGGGGTCTCCGCTGTCATATTTTATGCTTAATAATGCGCAATACATTTTTGATGAGAGACAGGTCTGGACTGCAGGCAGGCCAGGAAAGTACCCGCACTCTTTTTTTACAAAGCCATGCTGTTGTAACACTTGTCTTGCTAAAATAAGAAGGGGCGTCCATGATAATGTTGCTTGGATGATAACATGTTGCTCCAAAACCTGTATGGACCTTTCAAGCATTATTGGTGCCTTCACAGATATGTAAGTTACCCATGCCTTGGGCACTAATACACCCCCATACCATCACAGATGCTGGCTTTTGAACTTTGCGCCTAGAACAATCCGAATGGTTATTTTCCTCTTTGTTCTGGAGGACACCAAGTCCTCTGTTTCCAAATATAATTTGAAATGTGGACTGGTCAGACCACAGAACACCTTTCCACTTTGCATCAGTTCATCTTAGGTGAGCTCGGGCCCAGCCAAGCTTGCGTTGTTTCAGGATATTGTTGATAAATGGGTTTGGCTTTGCATAGTAAAGTTTTAACTTGCACTTACAGCTGTAGCGACCAACTGTAGTTACTGACAGTGGTTTTATGAAGTGTTCCTTAGCCCATGTGGTGATATCCTTTACACACTGATGTTGGTTTTTGATACAGTACCGCCTGAGGGATCAAAAGTCCGTAATATCATCGCTTATGTGCAGTGATTCCCCCAGATTCTCTGAACTTTTTGATGATTTTACGGACCGTAGATGGTAAAATCCCTAAATTTGTCTAAAAAGGGGGTCTATTTAAAGGCTAGAGTATACAAATGAGTTTTAAGGTGAGACTTAAATGCTTCTACTGAGGTAGCATCTCTAACTGTTACCTTGAGGGCATTCCCGAGTACTGGAGCCCGAACGGAAAACGCTCTATAGCCCGCAGACTTTTTTTTGGACTCTGGGAATATTAAAAAGAATAAGATACTTACTATACTCTAAGCATGTTGGTCTTACTTAATAATGCACACATTTAGTTGTATTCAGTGTTAAAAAATGTGATTTGGCTCTCACGGAAATACATTTTAAAATATTTGACTTTCATGGCTCTCTCAGCCAAAAAGGTTCCCGACCCCTGATTTAGAATGACTGGTCCCTGCATGCAAGGACCTCTTCATTACCTTTCACTCCGTTCTTCCAATCAGACACAGCCTGGCAGTTACATAACCGCACTCCAACAACACGCTGTAAAAAGTGATGTAACTCTTCAATATTTACTTCCAAAGTATAAAAAAGAAAATTTGTATCATCGTGTGTGTCACTAGGAATGTTTACAAGAATTCCACCTCTATGTTTTTTTTTTATGTTTTAGATAGCTAATGCTAACATTAGCCCCGTTATAAAGACATGAGTGACAGTAAAATGTACATGTCGTGAAAGTATTTCACATAGCTACTAAATCAATCAGTACTTAGTACTTACAGTTCTTTTTTTCCTACGTACTCAAGTAATACTTTTACAAACGCCAAAACCAGTGAAGTTGGCACATTGTGTAAATGG